>NW_019394483.1:0-95221 GCF_000612105.2 Orussus abietinus
GTAACAGGTGGCAAGTGCATTAGCCGTCTGCATTCTCGAAATTAGGTTGATTCGAGTATGTTGATCATCAGTGTCGGCCCCCTGTTGATCATGGTTACCGTTCTGTTTATAGCTTATATAATTGATAAAATAATAATCATTGGGCCTGGTTGAAACGTATTAAACCAAATACCCGTGTGACATTGTAAATCATTCAAGTAAATGCATTCCATAAATAGTTACTTTCTCTTATCTTTTCTTATCAACCCCCTTTAAATCGCTCATCTATTAAACACTTTTCCTCCTCTGATGGGTAAACGATCCTTTAAGTAATTATCAGAAATTTATCCAGTGTTATTAGAACTCAAAGAAACGTAAATTAAAAAAAAAATTAATATTTTCTCATAATTTTTTTCCCAGAATTAAATGCCTCAAAGAAGATAAAAATAGTATTACCAGTACACCGCGTTGCTGCTTTTATTTCAGCAATTTAAATATTTCATGTACTACGATTCTCAACTGAGAAAGAATTAACTACGAGTGCACATTTCAATAAAGCGTATTAAAAGTGTGATTAAATATGTAACCAGTTTTTCCACCTGTATCGGCCATTTTTATCGATGAAAATTGTGTGGGATGCACGGTTACACAATTATAGACCGTACCACAAAACGAATTAATGTCCATCACTCAGGAAAAAAAAAAGAAAAAGAAATAGATCAACAAAAGTGAAAAGTGAAGACATCACCGTATTACAAGATTTAAGAATGGGACGAACACAAAACCCATAATCTAGTCCTGTATAATGTATCATTATATGTATCGACACTGATGAGCAAATTATGAGAGTATCTAATAAAACTGGACGATTCGAAAGTGCGGCTGAGCGGAGGGGAGCACAAGATGCACAATATTTAAACTGTCTTTATTTACACTCAACAAGACGATCGACAGATATCACACTAAAATTCGCAACATTCACGCTTCTCAATTTCATTCTTTGGTGGTCTAAGTGATGCGGCTACTAATTAAGCTTACGCGCCCATTTTGCGCCTCCTCCGCTTTGGAACCATGCCCTTTCGAACGTGAAGGATTCGATCATCCGATCGCAATAATATGCACGCGTTAACACATCTGCAGATGGTCATCTACAAGGCACATGACACGATATTAGCTTTTCCCTCAAGTTTTTCTATTTTTTTCCATGCCATTCTCTTTTATTAATATTAATATCTCGAGAGCGGACAGAGAATCCGGTTACTCCGCGTTACACGAGCCCCCTAAGCATCGCGATAAGAAAAAGGAGGAGCTTTCAAGACAGAAAATAATTTGAATACGCTTCAAA
This sequence comes from Orussus abietinus, assembly GCF_000612105.2. Lineage (NCBI taxonomy): Eukaryota > Metazoa > Arthropoda > Insecta > Hymenoptera > Orussidae > Orussus > Orussus abietinus. The sequence continues at coordinate 1,325 of NW_019394483.1, forward strand.
ATCGTCGGAATATTCTATTAATTAAAACACCTTCGCACGAATTACATGCATTACGTGTTGCAGAATTCCCTTGTGATTTAGCGACGTCTTACAGCCGTTGTTAAGAGTGAATCGTGGAAAATAACTCCATGGGGTGAATTCTTCAAACGTGGAGTCTTTGGAAACGAGACGTGAATTAATTGGATATACAAATATTACGGGAAGTCGTATCTTGAGCTCTCCTATTTTCTCAAACGATGCCACCGCAAGCTTCCGAACGAAATATTCGAGCCATGTTTCCCGTATCCAGTTTCGTACGCTACGCAAAGCTTCTCCGCAGTTGTACGTAACACCGCAACTTATGAATGTCCCATTGGTAATCTGACTATGAAATCTGTCATAAAGTATCCTTGTTGGTCGGAATAAGTATTAGGCGCTACGTGAAATTGTCACCCATACCCTCTTAGTGGATTACTCGTCGAATTAGGCGAAACTTAGCTAATAGGATTGCTCGCGCTCTACAACCGACTGTACGTTCCGAAGGATCGTTAATGGTACCTCGACGTTATCTTTCTACGAATTTTCGCATTCTCGCTTTTAATAATTGTCCCGCCCTTACATGCGCGCAGGCGTGAGTGAGTAACGTGAGAAAAAAGACAAGGGAGAAGTATCCGCGAGGTTGTACCTATGCAAGCACACGCATGATTGCGCGAAAACGCTTTCGTGTCCGTGTGACAATACACGTAGGTATGCTCTTCAATCCGTAAGATTTAAGTTTCTTTACAATTAAATATAGGCTGCGTACGCAGCTTGCGATTCAATCGAGGCGTTCCTCAGCTGTTCGTAGCCAGCTTAGAAACGGTCTTGCGCATTCGCTGCGAGATTGGGCATTCTAGTGATGAGATATCGTTTAGGTGCTGCAACATTTTGACTGGGAAAACTCACAAACGCATCGTCTTTCGAACTGAACGAGAGGGGGGATTTCAATTGAGCGCCCCAGGAAACGACATAACGTAATACCCAATTTAAGGGGAGCTCTCTATCGGGTCGAGGACTTTCGACGCAGTCGAAAATGGTTCGATACGACTCGCAAAGAAAGCACTCTTCTCGAATTAATTTTCAATAGTAATACAAATAAACCGACCAGAGTCGCCCGTGAACATTGACCCGCAACCGGCCGGTGAGCTCATTCACGTAATAAGTACTAGCATATAGATCTTAACTTGAGAACGAGGTCGTTAACAAAGATTCTAAAACAAGATCGACACACATCATATAACGATATAACTTTTTTTTTCCAAGAAGTTCAACGCCTATCGGTCCAATCTACGAGAAACTAGTTGAAAGGACCTCGCACTCCGACGAGCCATGAAAAGGAATGAGAAAAGTTAGTCCGACTCGTCAACGCTCGGATACCGTACAGCACGATACTTACGATTCGTTCATTAAGTACTAGGTATCACCGGACGCGAATGAACACCCAATTTCACATTATATTACGTGTACATAATAAATCCCTAGAAACGCTAAGACCGGGCCTACCTTAATAGTAAAGAGTGTCTTTGAGTGCGAAGTGTCCCAAGGTGGATCCATCGCAAGAAATAATTGGAGTCCGCCACCTCAGTAAACCAGACCGAATGAAAGCAAACCGAAGCGCATTCGAGCACGTTATTCAACATAATTATACAACTTTCAATTTTTCCTAGGCTCGAGTAAGATTCAATTCGGTCTCACGCGTCCTAATTCACCGAGCGGTCGAAGACCTGCGTTGAATACAGACCTGGGAATTCAATAATTTCATTCAAAATTCATTTTCAACAGATATTTGTAAATTCTCTGCAATCAATGAACAAGAAATACTTGCGCCTGACAGGCATTCCAATCATTAGTTAATAAAACATTGGAAAATATAATACTTTCTATTAATTAATAATCGGGATACATATCAAGGCGCACGGACTTCATGTACCGTTTGGAAATAAATCCTCACCGTTTGTAGCAGAAATTTTGTACAAAATTATGTTAAATAATTGCCCAGGTTGGGATGCGTAATGTTTACTCGACCATTACAATATTGTGCTTGCGCGCGGAAATTCGTACTGAACCAAGGATTCCTCCACGTGGCGATCTTAAATCGGTTGCTGTACAACTTTCCTAACCGTCACCAAAAGGAACGTCTAATTGTACGCAACCCTCCTCGCATCTAGAAGTGCTCACATTTCCCGTTGTTCCATGCAAAGATTTGTTATCTCTTGAGCGATCTCTTGTTTCTTGATTTCATTTTTAAGTTAGAGCGGTCAGCATTAATTTGCCAAAGTCTCGCTTTCCTTTCCTTCTCTTCCGATTTTGCCTTTACCGCCACTCTAAAAAATTGTATAGGTAATCGTATGTACGCAATGAAAACACTACTTAAGTTAAACATCACGCAACGTCAAGTCTTCGTGGCTTCATTTAAGGTCTTTTCTGATGAGCACTTGTTTAATATTACTTCCGGCACTTCTTAGATCGTTTCGCTCCTTAGAGCTTAGCCGCGCCGGAAATAATCTCTTCGTAGAGCTCGGGCGTGACTTGGACGTACTCCTTATTGCCAGACCTAAAATACACTTTGTCTTGGATTTTGTTGGGATCGAAACCTTCCTTCTGAAGATGGATCTTCTTTAGTTTGAAAGTGCTAGTCATTTCAAGCTCCTTCACGATTCGTAGAAAGATCGGCCTCGCATAGAAAGGCAGAGCTTTGTCTAGACCCTCGGCTAGAGCTTTAAAGTCCAGAAGACTATCGGGATCAACGATTGCTGCCATACCGGCTCTTCCTTCCATACCCGGAACCTAGACAAAATAAGGCAAAAATAAATGCTAAATAATTTACTCCTTTACTCAGCATATTTTATATCCTGAACAAAATGGCCGAATCGATCCGCTAATAAAATATACGACAAACCTTAACGTTTAACCTTAATCTACGATATTTCTTAATGCTTCATGTAACAAACCTGAACTCCATAAACTGTGGTATTTCTATGTCCAGCCACGTTACTAACGACACCTTCAACTTCCGCGGTCGCTACGTTTTCGCCTTTCCACCTAAAGGTATCGCCCGTCCTGTCCTTGAAGTAGAAGTACCCTAATTCATCCTGCACCAGAATATCGCCTGCAAAAATGAAGTAATCGCATTCAAAGTTAATTCACAACGCACGGATAATCTTCATCTCCAGAGAGAACGACTAACCAGTTAGGAAAGCCTTGTCTCCTTTAACGAACACATTTTCTATCGTCTTCTGCTTAGATGCTTCTTTATCCAAGTAGCCGTTGAATTCCCTCGAGGCGTCATTCTGCTTTATCAGCCCTATGAACATCCCCGGCTCATCTGCGCGGGACAAGATCAATATTAATCGATTTCCAACCGTAAATTTGTTAATGTAACATGTTATTCAAAATAATATCACTCACCGACTTCAGCTCTTATGCAAAACCCATCGGGTCCTCTCAGAGGCTCGCCAGTCTCGGGATTAACTCTGATGATGGCCATAGGATGCATCGACTTTGGCAAAATCGATGGAATAAAGCCAACAGCTCCTACCCGATTGTCTACGTTAACTGTAAATGAAAAATATATCTGTTGAAACGTCCGTTAATCGACAAAACTCAGAAGCAAATTATCATTTATACAATAAATGTTTTATTACCGATATTAGCGTTTCCTTCGCTCGAACCGTAAATCTCGGTGATTTGTTCGATTTTGAAGCGATTGACAAACTCCTGCCAGATTTGGGGTCTCATACCGTTACCAACCATGAGTCTCAACGAATGAGCGGTGTCTTCAGGACGAGCAGGAGCCGTGAGCAAGTAACGGCACATTTCGCCAATGTATTGAGCTACCTAACGTAAGATTTAAATGTTAACGTTGGCACGCATACCGAAGTATACCACAACATCAGTTTCATTTCAAAGTACGGTACAATTTCAGGAGGGAAGAAACAGGAGATTGTGAAGCCACCAGTTTGCATAAAGTAGAGGATTAAAGTTAACCGATCAAATGGATTAACACTTACAGTGCAGTTGTACTTGATACAGTCCGTCCAGTATGCGGTAACTGAGAATTTTGGTCTCAGGACACTTGGGACTCCCTTGGCCAGAGCACAACCGGTGCCAACCAATCCACCTGCCATGTGATAAAGTGGAATTGGATTGTACATTATGTCGCTGTTGGACCTCAGACCCAGCGTGTGAAACGTAGCAGCCATGACCAGTAAGTACCTACAAACCCCAAGATCATGAAACATTAATTAACAGTTGCCACGCAAAACGTGTAAATCACTTAATCTCCAAGTACTTTAACAGAGAAGGAGTCTTCGAAATACTTTTCCATCGTCATCTACGTTTTTAAAAATACAACGATAAGAACAATAAACAATAGAAGTAACAACTATTGTCGTTATATAAGGGAATATCTATCGATGCATCCTACTTCATGAAATACGCTGCATGACTATCAGTTTGATGTAAAAAAAAAAAAGAAGAAAAAACTGCAAATCATGGATCACATCAATTTTCATGACAATTGAATCTAGCTTGAGGAAACTGAGAAGTATTCAGTAGAGTTACTGCCAGGGAAATATCGGAAAAGAACTACTCGTGTCTTGAAACCAGCTGTATTAGGTTCTGAGACACGGTATACGAATATATGTTGTTTTAATCTCATTCTCCTCTAGTTGTGGGGTCTCCCTGACAGGATTATAGATCGTTCATCACGTTGAGTACCGACAACCCCCTTCGTAAACGCATGAGGCGTTACGTAATACGTCGCCAGAGACTCCTGGACTCTGATTAAATCTGCAACATCCTATGTTAACAACCTTACAGGTCGATTAGTTACTATGCACGATTTTTTTTTTCAGATTAATGTACTTTATATTTTAACGGATTTTTATATTTTATTTGTAACCAGTTCTAAGAGACTCCCGGACGTCAAATAAATCTGCGGCACCCTACACGAGGACCCGGTAGAATGATTAGGTTCTTTGGGTAATTCGGTACATTTCACAGACTTTTAAGTTCCCAACGCGCTTGTACGACATGTCATTCGATTGTCTGGGAGGTGATGTAACGGAAAGGGGAGCATATATATCCGTCTAAGCGCTTAAGCGTAGGTGACACCCTCGACCACACGATTCTCGAATCACCTATAAGTATATGAATGATTAAAACTTTGAGTTTGCTTGTGAAATAACATTTCGATGTAATGAGTAAGATGGAAGTCCGTACCTTCACAAGAAAGGGCAGAAAGGGCCGAATCCTTCGATCCGTTCTTACTCATTAATCATCAAAACGGAATTATAATCTGATAGGTTCTCCGTGAACAACCCTCGATTTTTGCACTTACGAAAAATATAGCTCGATGGGTGATATAGAGTACCTAACTTCCTGTTTCCCATTCGATAGGTCCGACATACTCTTTTTACCTGCCCATATGAAGTACGCTTTGTACTTTATTTTTCAATACGTAGATCTAAGCTGATATTTAATGTGAATAAAGCGAACCTGCATGAGAAAAAGTAACCTGGAGGAATCACAGGTTACCCTGGTTCTAATTTTTCATCTGACTTTGCATCACATTTTCACTTTATCTTACCACACGTATTAGTTTTTAATGTATTTACATTTAAGCCACGTCAGGTCGTGACACTTCTTGAACTACTTGTTCCTGAAATTACTTTTTTTACCACCGAAATGAAAGCGTAAATAATGAATATGCATCTCTTTAACTATGTTTGTCTATTGATACTGTTTCAAAGCTTACCTAGAATTTGGAATTAATGCTGCCTTCGGCAATCCGGTGGTGCCACTGGTGTAGAGATACAACAAATTATCTCTGTATCCCGGCTCTTGATCGACAATAGGTTGAGAGGTGCTTGCTTCCTCAATGAGTATATTCAAACTGTGAACATCTTGTGAACCCTCGGGAATCGTGCCGCCAAGCTTGTATCTTGCAATACCTTTGATAGAATCCGCTATCGCGTCGATGGCTGAAGGCACAATTTCAAAATAATAAGAAGACGTAATCCGTCACGGCTTTGCTGATTGAAATTCGTTCATTTCTGTTCATCTCTTTAAGACTATTGGCAATTAAGAACCAAATATAAATACAGTGTCGATTTTTATCCATTCCTACTTAGGCGTTTAAAATAATTCAAAATGATTATTTTTCGATTCGATATTACTTGTTGCAAAGATAAAGACTATTAACATTATTCCAAGGTTCCGAACATTGGAACTTCTTCCATCTGGATTACACAATTTATTTGCTAAGGCTGTCAAGATAAAGTAATCCTGTATACTCATTGATTATACATGGCTTGCATAATTTAACTCTTCTTCACTCTAAAATAAATCCAACCAATAGTAATTTTGCATATCTTAAGGAGTGCAGAATTAAACATTTGAACATATGCGATGATAAATTTCAGGAATATATCCATACATGAATAAATAAATATTTAATTAGAACCACGTTCAGCTCTAAAAATGGATTCATTCTGCAAAGCATGTTTTCAACTACTTGCAATAGATCTTCCGAGATTTATTTATTGACAAAAACTGTTCATCTTCGTCATATGTTTAGGGACAAATAAAAATGTAAAAACATGAAACATCGAGAGATCTGACCATGCACAACCTTCGGATAACGCACCTTCGTCTATTTCATCGGCGTAAATAATGCTCTTTATTCGAGCAACGGTTAGACAGTGAATCAAGGGTTGCAATCGAAGATGAGTGTTGATCAAAGCCGTAATCACCCCGAGTTTTCCCAAACCGAGCCACGTGGCTATGAATTCTGGCCTGTTCGGCATCATCAACGCCACAGCATCACCCTTTACGTAGCCAGCCTTTTGGAACACGTGTGCGATCTGGTTGCTGAACTTGTCTATCTGCAAATGAAAAATAAACTCTTCAGTCGGTACTCACATCTCACTTTTAACATTAAAAGACGTCTATCTGACGTCTATAAACGGCCAAAAGACGTTTTTCACCCCAAAGATTAAATCTAAGTACGAGCCTTTAATATAATCAATCAAAGTCATTTCCTCCGAAATGTCCTCGCCAACCTCGATCAAGAATCTCGAGTTGGAACCATAGTGAACTCAACAGAATTCTGATGAGTTGCCCTAAATCAAGCTCACTCGTTACATAAAAGTTATCTCTCAATGTTTAACCGAAAAAAGGATAGTTTTAACCCTTAACTGATATTATATTCTCCCGTTACCATATAAAATGAGTGTTCTGGAGTGTCTAAACCATCCTACGATATCACTTAAGGGTTAACAGTTAATTTAGTATCAACATTTACGTTCATTAACAATCTCCTTGCAGTCGACCCTGTATTACAAGGATCTATAATCGGGACTTACGTCGTTATTTGTCCAAATGCGACCCTCGAAGATGAAGCAGGGCTTGTTGGGGTACAGCTTCGCCCTTTCGGTGAAGATCTTCATTATCGTAGTGTTGTTCTTCATATAATGTTTCGTCTCGCGGGAGGCATTGACGTACCGGTAGAGGAATCTGGAAAAAAGAGTCGAAAAACGCCAAATTACTCATCCGGCATGCCAAAGTAGGATTTAATACATAATGCTCGGGATTCTCAACGAAACGAACTCCTAAATGGAATTCCTCGGTCGATATAAACCCTGATCGCGATGCTTAAGCTCTCGTTCACATGAATACTTGATTCCGTGAATGTTCCGCATTTGATGAAATCGGCCGATAGAAGCCTTCCTTGGGAATTAAGGAACGCGATCGAGCAGCAAAGAAGGACCTTTTCTTAAGCGGAGGTAAAAAAAAATCCAATGATTTGGCGTGCGTCGAGTGAAAGGGTTACCGGGACAAGGCTATCTGCCAGGAACTTTTATCGTCCGGAAAAATAGCTATATTAATGTTAATCTCTACTTAAACGTTAAGGATACAGGAGGACAGCATCATTCCTCATCTTCATCCATTCCCAAGTATTCCCATTTTCCGGAGCAATAAAGCGGATAGTAACATCCTCGCTAACACGATGCGATTTTACTATCTCTGTAGAAGATATTCTTACCGGCGCCGAGTACTTAGTGTCAAACTTCGGCACTTCAATTTGATAAATATTTATTTCTCAATTAAGAAAACTCATCATGTATCGAAGTACATTTCCTCTTTTAGAGCCTGTAATATTTTCAGATTTTTTACCACCGTTCATTACATACTACACTGATCTTAAAATCTTCAATATTTATTAGTCATGCGATTTCTTACTTATCCCGTCCCTTTTTTAAGTTATAAAAGGCTATACATATTTATAATGAAAAAGTGGTACTATAGGTGTTTTTATAACCACATAATTTTTTGTTTCATGGGTTGCTATAGGTTCATCTTCGAGGCAGTCAGCAAAAGTCCAAGGAAACCATCAAAACCACTTCCTACGAGCTTATCCAGGAAGACTGCGTTAATGGAATCGAATCGATCATTTAATTCCCACGCGATGGAAGAAAATGTGCTCATACCAGGGGATTCGCCCCTTATCAAAGGACAAATGGCTCGTGGAGAGTCCTGATACGTAACCCAGACGGAACACGACGGTGTAGAAACTCGCCATTAAGGCCGATTCAAACAAATCCATGCTGTACAAATTTTTGTTGGCTCACCCATAGAATATAGTCATTATATGAATAACCAACTACTTCACTACCATGGCAAAATTCTCTACTTAATGACTTTCGGCCGACTACATAAAAATATCGTAATAGATTACACCAAATATTAAAATAATTTCGTACGTTTAGCTAAAGTGGTTCGTTGACGATTTTCTAAGATTAACAAAACGCTTTAACAAACAGACTAGTTGAAGCAAACGAGTTTAATCAAGTGAACCAAAATTCGATTCATTCTACAGAGATATTTTCGGAAATGTTTTCTGGGCCAAATGCAATCGATGGAAACAATTCTGTTCCATGAACCAAATTTCTCGTGCATGTACGACATGACATGGACAAGTAACGCATCTGTCTGAATCGGCCTTTAACCGACATCCCCGAAAGGTTCCAACGATAGACGTCGAAAAGCGAGATCGATAAGCGCGACGATGACGACGACCTTATACTAGCCGGGCCGGCAGAAATCTGCAGCGCCCTATATAACCCCTTTATCCCTCGTTAAACTTTACGTAACCCGTGGGCAGAAAGAGGAAGATATCCCTGTCTTCATCAGGTGTGCCATCTACAGGCCCATGACACTTGCCCCCGCCCCTCTGGACATATCCTTTAACATTTCTTCTCCCTCCGTTAACGACCAAGCTCGACATTGCTTGAATAAAAAATGCCGGGTGCTTTATCTACCACTTCTCCATCTACAATACATGGCGTTAATAAAATCGCACTGGAACTGCCTAAAACGAGACAACGAATCTCCAGGGCTTAATTTATTTAGATTTTCGAGCGATCAGTCACCGATAAAGCCAGGAAGCCAGAAAAATATGGAACTTGGTATACTCTGCCAAAATGAAAATATGTCGCAACGCGTGTTCGATTGGTCGTGCACTCTTGAATTAAACCTACGTGGGGTGTGATCTTTAAATCCGAATTATATTTCTTTTTGCGATAAATTACGATAGGATATTCGCGTTATATTGACAACAGTGCGCGGATGTTTCCTCATTTTTCCGCATACGTGTATCGATTAGCGCCCAACAGTGTTCGCGTCTGCGCGATACTCTTTCGATTTTAGCCTTAATACGTTTTTCTTCGATTCTATAGAAGTAACTGCAAGAGGTGAGCTGCATCGGCAATCGATGGATAATCGTTGGCCCGTCTGGAAAGTCTTGCAGGACTTCGAGGACCTTCCTCCTGAACAGGCCCGATGGCCGAGGTTTAACAACGCAATGTTACTCGTTTCGTGATTACGTGTTACACGTATACCTAGCAAACAGTCGATCTGAGAACGCCACACGTGCCTCTGAAATATTCATCCGAAGGACAAATTTCTAAGCGGCTAAAGTGCGACTTGTTTTTTAATACAGTCGCCTGACTAAGACACCCAAAGGTTCCCTGGTCGAAATTTCAGCCCTACTCAGAGCCCACGTAACTTAAGACCTCTTTTTCTCCTATTTCACACTTTATGTCCTCTTTTCGACATTTGACGTCCTACTTAATGCGAATTAAGTCCTACTTTAGGCCTAAGGTAGGAGAAAATGTCAGTCACTTTTAAGGTCTAATGTAGGACCTCAATCGGGCAAAAGTTATCCCTTTATATTATTTCAATACCCATTTAAGACCTACAATTGAAGGTTCTAAGTACCCGAATCAAAATTTTAGCCCTCCTTTGACCCTGCGTAACCTAAGTAAGACCTCTTTTTGTCCTATTTCGGTCTTTACGTTCTACTTTCCACGTTATACGTTCTACTTAATAGGAATCAAGTTCTACTTTAAGCCTATAAGTAGAAGAAATGGAAATACCTACCACCTTTCAGGTCTAAAATAGGACCACCTCTATAAAAGTCACCCTTCTTTATATTATCCCAAAACCCATTTAAGGCTTACAGTCAGCGGTCCTAAGTAGGATCAAAATTTCAACTCGGATCCCCGATAATATAGTTGAAAAACCTGAAGAATGCCTTTTACCTCTCTGTCCAAGCTAGTTTTAGAATTTATAAAAGACGAGGATTCTAACTATAAAGACCTCCTTTGACCCGATTCGCCAAAGACTAGGGAAACTCTTATCCTACTGACTATTTTATCAAAACATCCATCAACAAAGAAAGATGCAAATGTGAATTATTCCCAGTAGCATATACCTTGTTCCAAAACATTGTACGCGGGGAAAAGAAATTCCAAATAGCGGGAGAATTTCATCTTAAATGCCACCCCTAATAGAAAATCTTTAAGACCCAAATAGGAATCCAATTAGCTAAAGCGGATTAACGCTATACACAAAAAGACCACTCTTTGGGCCCCAAAAAAGTTCTGATTCAGGGTCCGCCAAATACAGCATTATTCCGCGAGACTGTATAGGCTTCAACCTCCTACATTTTCGGATTACATTCCTGCTTATACCTAAACAAAAGAAGAAAATTTTCCTCTGCACTTACAATGGACGTAAAAGAATTCAATATTGAAATTACAAAAGGCAGTAATGCTCAGCTACCGCCTAATTTTGGCTGTTAGTTCCCCGAGGTCACAAAACTCGACAAAGTTTCGCGTCGAACACGTAAACATGGGTTACGTAAATATTGTATTTACCTTGGCGACACCGCAGTACCAAGAGTATCATTGACCTCGAGCGAGGTCCTTCAGAAATTAATTCCGAAACACCGCGTCCCTAAGAGAGGCGGGCGAGTCGCGTAATCGCCGCCATTTCTTTGACCCGGAAACAATATTCCAGCTTCTCGAGTAACATAAACGCGCTTAATAATCCCTCTCAATATTTCCAGCGGGTTCGGCCAATTAGTGGCGCTCGTTTTCTCCATACCTCGCAATGGACTCCTCCCGCGATCTAATTTTAGGACACCCGTGACGTCCCAAAATTCTCGAACCAACATGGCGGCCGCTTCCCGGATTCTCTTCTCGCCAAATTCTCACTAAAAGAGACGCTTACGATAGTTGCTAACTGACCTTTGGGTGCGAGGATCGGTAAACCTTTTGCAAAGCCCTACAACGACATGTCCAACTCGTTTGCTCTTACCGTTACATTTTTAATACGGCAATAATCGAACGTCCACTGCCCAGTCTAATCTCAGGTCATTCCATGACGCGCTATCGAACCAACATGGCGAATACACGAGTCAACAAAGCCCTTCAATTTTCAGTACTGGGGAAAAGCAATAGTTTTATTACTCCATTCAGTATTACTACCCGATCGAACAATCTTGGTGGTTAGTTAATAAACTCACGGAAACCAGTAAAAAGGCAAGCAACTGGATGCATTGAAATCGATCGTTCGGCGGGGAAAAAACAAAATGGCTTCCCTCGAGCTACATGTACATTGTTAAAAATCTGTTCGAAATATGCATATAGTCGAAGTACTTTCGAGATAAGTTATTTCAAAATTTCGTACACAATTGTGTTTGGGATTTTAGTGTATATAAATATACAAACTTTAGAGGGCGTGTATATAACCTTTCAAGATTTTTATATACCAATTTTCGAGACAAGCACGAATGTACGTACTCCGAGAAAAGTGCGTTGGGGGACATTTATTAACATTTCTTTTCTCATCTGATATTTTCTTTTCCGTCCAAGTTTCGAAGTATTCTTTGAAATGTAGTACACGTTTGTTCGGTTTCCATTTCGAGTGCCGTTGATTCCAGTTTTAATACACATTTGTATTCAAAAGTGTTCGAAATATTGAAACATTTTTAACGGTACATTACACCGATGTCGTACTAAATTGCTTCGGGTGAGCTGAATTACTTTATGCAATTGTTGTCCCCGGTGCGCGTACTTAGCCTAATTGGGTACGTTTAAAGTGGCAAACGCATTTTGCGAATAAAGAGCGCGATAACAATGAATAAAACAGACTCAACAAGAGCATAAGATCACGCAAGTATCGCGCGAGTATTCCGAGTGCGTAAAACCTCCGGGATACCGCTGATAGGGATTATGAAGACGTCCAAAGTCCATTCATAAATGCGTATGTGGAGTATAGAATAGAATATGAACTTCCTTTTTAGAATAGAGATAATTGGTGGTACATCATGCGACACGATTGCGTATACTTAAACCCGACTTCGATTTCTTGGCACATAGGAATACTGTGCGGAAACCCACTGCGGGAAACTGCAGCAAAGTCGAGACTTCGACGTAATCAGGAAAAAGTCCGTAACAAAGGATGGCTTTGAGTCTGGAAATATTAATTTTCCCTCATTGTAGTTATCGGAAGCAACTCAAGATCCCACCAAATTGTAGTTCTTGCCCGTGCCCTTGTATTTCGCGAGGAAAGAATAATAATTTAATTACAATTACTATAAAAACATGGCTAAAATATCTTTCTAATATGAGCCACGCAAATAATAAAATCGATCACATCGAATAGTAAATCTAACCTTGCCAGTAGTTGTCGTATCCATGATGTATTAAAAAGTTGCAGTAGTGATTACCATTTGGAATGGTAATAATAATTATACAGTGAAGTACGATAAGAATAATCCTATTACAACTGCCTTATAGTTGCCTCGACTGAACAGTCAAGTAACCAGTACTTTGTTCTTTTACTATAGTTACCACAACCTCTTGACAAGTTATCCCATATGTTGACTTGCAACATGGTTGCGATATTTACAATCGTGGCTTTTCTGACCATTCTTTTTTCTCCGTGCGCGTTAAACATGGAGCCTCACTTTTGTCTCTCCCTGTCGAAAGAATTGCCAGTTTTCTGCGATATAGGTACATGGTATTGCAAAATACCTTAGACAAAAGTTGATCCTAATCGTGTGTCCACTATCATTTGTCTGAAACGTTTTTCTATTTAGTGCGTTGTTAACCCGAAAACTTGCTATGATGTATCGTATTAAGACAAATATATTCAAGACTTTAGCCGGGTGAGCTAGAGAACCTGAAGAATCAATTGCGGTTTATCAAAGTTTATAAACATTTACCCTGGTATCTTTCCGACAAACGACCTCAAGTACACAATATGATACAAAGTACGCTGAGAAAAATTATTAGTTGACTGAAACGAATATATGTTGGTGACATATATTTTTGCCGGAATCATATATGAATGCAAGAAACAATTATTTTGTTGACGAGAAATTCATGTAATTCATTTAAAATGACTTGATTCGAATGTGCAATTCTACCAATCGATTATGCGATTGCCTCAAATAAGAAAAAAATTATTCAATGACCTCCATTTTTGGTAGAAATGACCTGCTGATGTCATCAACTATACAAAATGAAACATTTGTAGAGTTGAACGAAAGAATACGCTATTTATCCTGGCAAAAAAAAATTGTTTAACCGAACAAGTATACTTTGTGGACATAATTGTATTTGCCTCAATCGTATACAATTTAAATGTTATAGTATGGTGTGTATGGAACGAATTAATTTTCTGTCAAGTTAGAAAGTAAAGCTAGAACACTCGAATACGGTAAAAGAATCCAATTGCAATGACGATTTCTAAGAGAAAATCTATAACAGTAACGTGGCAGTTATAGATACCTATTATTATACTCCCCCACCATTGTGATGACGATATCGATTATCATTAACCCGAACTTCTCTTTTAAAACTTGCTAGCTCGAAAAGGAAATTTGATTTTTAGGTCGAATTAATGAGCTCGTGCTTACGCACTGTGGTACTCGGCAGAAAAATCGAGCTTAACCGCATAAAAAGAGGTTGCGGAATAGGGAAGTTGAATAAATTACTTTCGGAACTTCTTGCAATTTTTTATCTTCTTTTGGAATATATATTTACCGTGTATCACGCCTGGCCTATATAAAGTCTCGAATCGGCTTTATTATCTCAGCCTTCATGTGTATAATAAATTAACTAGTTTTAACTCCTCTTGTTGGTCAGGGAGTACCTTTCGGCATTTAAATAAGACAGCATAAAAAGTATGTGTATTTTTATACCTGTTTATAGATTACCCATTATTTCGTAAATCCATTGACCGATTTGGCCCAAATTTAAATTCAGAGCGCCACTATAGGATTCCTTCGATTTTAGATAACTGCGATGCACTTACACTCGTAATGGGCGCAAACTATAGTTTACTCCAGAATGAGCACGCTGAAACACTTTGCCCCTAGGGGAAGCTAAAAAACATGATGTTCCAAATAGAAGAAGCTCGTGTAAAGTCGAGTAGTTTAAGCCGCTGGCATATGAAGATTAAAGTTTTACAATCAAAAACGGTTTTTCTCGATTTCTCCGTACAAAATTGCTGCCCTTCCGAGAGGATCGATATCTATGTCTAAAACCACTGCGTCTGTGCTGAGACCCATAAAGAATACATAATAATATGCAGTACAAATAAACATAAATAAGGGGCCAGAGAATGCAAGAGGATAGTATAACCACAGAAATTAATACTAAATATCAAGAATGACCTTTGCGTTAGCAACAATGGATACGTAATACATATGCTTACGTACGTGATAAACATTTCCAAAGTTTAATTAACGAAAAAAAAAGTAAATAGGGAAACATATCGGGACCTATTCTTCCAATTGTACAAATGTATTAATATCACACCTTATTAACGTTCAACCCAATAGCACTAGTAAGTAAAATCCCTGGCAACCTGGAACGTAAATTAATATCGGAGCAGTCCAAACAAATACCGACCTCCCCTCCGAGGAAACGGTCCAACTCTAACCCCACTACTAAATTGCTAAGAATCAATCTCTGCAAAACTGGAGCATCTCGTAATTGCTGCAAAGAGCGACCGAAAGACCGCAATAAGTCAAGATTACACCGCTTACATAAAGAATATCCAGTTTCGGAGGAAACGTCGAATTCCAGGGAACTGAAGGTAACGAAAGCGCAAAACTTGTAAAACTTGTAAAACTTGTAATATTTGTAAAACTCGTAAAACCTCGACGAAAGGTTCTCAGGGCCGTTTACGGTTTTACGGTTATCCGATCCTAACCTCCCTCGCGGTGACCTACGTGGGGGGTACACTTAATGGCTACTCACTTGATGTCGCGGGGTAGCGTCCTCAGGATGATGTAGATCTTGTGGTGGTAGCGAAAGATTATTGGCAGGAGGATAGCGGCGAGGGTGATCTGGGCGATCCTCGCGAAGGATCCGAAGCGCGCGACGACGCCGGCCGCCATCACACCGATGACCGCCAACGCGATAAGCGCGAGTCTGACGTCCATCCTAGGCAGGGGCGCCCGGTCTGAAAGCACACCACCAACCGTACACCGACTGTACCACCGGCCGTGCCGCCAACCGTGCCGCCGGCCGCGCGAAGGGTCACGACGCCGGGGAGAGCGCCGATCGCGAGCGCCACTCCCACCCGCGGTCGGTTCGCGAACTAACCGCCTGCCTGCCGCCGCTCTCTCGACATTGCAGGGTCAACGCTGATAAAGTACTCCAAAGGTTGTTCACGGTTAACCAGAAATTTCGCACACTTTAATTACCGCCAAGGCGCCAATTTGTGGACACTTGTCATCTTTGCGTTATACGCAATCACGTGATTTTTTCTTGACGCTGGCGTCTGGAAAAGAAAGTTTGGTTTTCCCGACTTCAGCGCCAACATTGAAAAAGCGGCAGTTTGTTGACATTTGAAGACTGAGGGAAGAGATAATGGAGAAAATCGGTGGTAATTAAGGTGATATGAAAATGGTATCTAAAGGTACAATGATTTATGAAACTTTTCTCCGAACTGGGCGTACCGAAGCGTTTCAAAATTTACAATGTCAATATGGAGGCTATAAAGAAGGCGCTGACCCCCATAAAAGTTCAATTTTTAAGAAATTTCCTTATAAACATTTTTTAAAGTTTTTATAAAAAATCGAATTTTATAGATGCCAGGACCTTTTGTAAAGCCTCCATATTCACGTGGTAAAATTTCAAACGATTTGGTACACCCAGTTCAAGGAAAAGTTTCATAAACGATTAACCTTCAGATGCAACCTCATATTCCCTTAAATAATTTAAATACTGATTTTACGTAATAACGCTTTTTACTGTATTGCCACTTTTTGTCTGGTGTCGATGTCAACATGTCCACTTTCGAATTCCGCTTTTTAATGTTTTTCCTTCATGCAATTGCCCCATGTTAATTAAACTGGTTAGAATATTTATTTACGAACAACGTATCGTGTCATTTTGAAGCAGGAGAGAAAACAACGTTACGAGTGTGAGTATATCGTCATTGACTGAGACCTCATTTCTCTTCTCTTCTCAGACTCTCATACACGTATGAGATATGTTTTTTATAGTTTGACACGCAAACATAACGTTGTAACATTTTTCATCACTACAAATTTTTACTACCGTCTTTTGTTCCCACGACTAATTTGACGCTAAAATCGAGCATTTAGCTACGTCTGCAAAGTGGAACGCTCTTTATTTTCTTACAGTAAATTACTATTTACAATCACATACGTGTTGGTATTGGCACAATTTGCGTAAACGTTTTCGTTACTGTTGTTTACTTTCAATTCGTCGTTTAAAGGTTCGCGTACATTATAGATGGGGCGGGTTGCAGCGCATCGCAATATTCCGTCAGTAATATGCGATAGTCCATATAAAATCTTTGAAATCAATCCCGTGGAGATTTTTGCAATGCAATACACTGCAATCCGCTCCGACTATAATGTGCACGAGCCTTACGGTGATATGAAAGTGGCGTCAAAGAGGTCTCTGATATTACTGAAGGAAATGATACTTGGAACGTCTAAATAAAAATAAGAACTAACAATAAGCGGGTCTATTGCCAGCTGTGGAACGCAATTTAAAGGTGATGGTGGGAGATCAAATTTGACATAGAATATTGAATTTTTATTTTCAAGGCAGACACACCTCGCGGGTATCTAATTGTACGAGATAAGTTTCAAGAAAACTTCTGCCGATAGGTTTTAAAACTGAAGTGGTCATAAATTTTACTTCCACTTTACATGCAATTTCTAAACTCATCCAAATCGTAAGGATTTTAAATACATTCGTAATAAAGTTTATGTTCTGTTTCGTTATCGGACCCCAAATCATCTTGTTAGTTCCCATTTATTTTTAAACCAGTTTTAGGATTTTTGAGATCGGCAGATTCAATTCTAATGCTGCCCAATAGAGATGTTCTGTTCGATAAAGTTAAATAATAACAATGAAAACTACAAAATCTTAGGATCCTATGACAGGGAAGACCCATTTGAACGTATTCTCGTTACTTTTACTCGTTCAATAATCAGAGTCCGTATCGATCATGAAGTAGAAAACGCGAAGAAACGTCAGTCTCTCCATGGAAAGGAAAGCATTACCTCGACAGGCTGGACATGGTTCTGAACTGAAGTTTCCAATGCACGAAATATAATGTAGGTGAATCATCTATGTATCAGAGTCGCAGTAAACTCCCATGACCCACGGTCTGGACGTTTCGGCGCGGCGTAACGATCGGCGCATGCGCTATGCGGTTTTCTCGCGAAGGGTTATCGCGCCACCCTCACGCCACGTTCGGTCAACCACTACCCCCTAAGCCCTTGGCGAAACCGGGCCGTCGTCTTGCGGACAGAATATCTATTTGCCCAAATTGTACCTTTCATAAAAAAAAAAAGAAATACTTTTCGGCCCCCGACCGGTTCCCTTGGTAAAAAAAACCTCCGGAGGAGGTGGCTAAGTATCGAAAACTGCGCAATAGATTCGCTCACGAAATGTCAGCCAATGCGGGGATTGCCCGAATTAGATTTTAAGCCCGGCATTTGACAAAACGTCAGAAGAACCTTTTGAGTGGAACGTTTCCCTTGCAATGATGCGTACCGTACTTCCCGTACTTCAGTGGAAATGGCCTACTTCAATGGGGTGAACTTCTGGTCAGACACGACGGGCGGGCACGATTCGACCCATTTGACAAGTCCATGACAATTCGCGCGGCAATAGAGGTTAAGGTTGGTTCGGGCCAGTTGAGAGATGGGAATGTAGATAAATGTGAAATAATTGACATTACCGTGGAATTGACAACACTGGATGCAAACTGAGCGAAACTGCACGCTCGAGCACTGCCGCGCGACTACTCACATCTGGAAGAGCCCACTATGCATGCGCGTTTAAAGACCAATCAGGGAGCACGCAGTTATCTGCCATCTTGGACTGGGCGAATTTGAAAAAGAAAATATGAAGAATTGATTTCCTCGTTTTTTTCCACTTGTTATTTCACTTTATAAACAGTAATTATTTACTATTTATCATACATGCTCAATATGCAATGCGCATGTTACAGGATAATTAAATTAGCATCGTTCGTTTCATAGTCCATCAGTACGTTTTTCCAGCAAGTGATGAGATAACGCACCAAGTTTATGAGAACTTAAAAAGATGTACGTACGTACACTTGTTGGAAAACAATGTTTCTAATACTTCCTTCACCAAATTATATTTCGTTTCAATGGTACTTCATGTTTCAGTGAATTGTAAGACTGTTATGTTGATGTATTTATGATCTATGTTTAATAAATAATAAAGATTACTACTTGATACTATTCATTCATTGTAACGCAATATTTGTAGTACTACAATACATGTATATGGCTGACACTTAATAGCTACTTCTCTGCAGTGCTGAGCAATCTACATTGTCAGGGCATATGTAAAACCCTGTCGGTATCTTCTTACGTAATATAGTTATCAAAGTTCGCGAAAACATTTCATTTATGGGCGCTACTGATAAGAACGGCTTCTGCGATGTACATATATGTGTTCTCATGTACATACTTATTACACAGTTTGTAACATTTGATAAATGCACTATTTTGTCACGCCCATGTAGCAAATCTATTATATAATTAATGCAAAATTTAACTTAGGTACACAATATGTTAATAAAAAATCGGTGCTCGAGGTGGCAAAGAAAATATCCTACATACCGATTGGATCTTATTTATTGCACGTATGTATGATACCCGTATTTGCAAAGTAAAATTGAAACTTTTTTACAAACATTATGTATTTATGTATTGCAGGTAGGGTAATGACTGAGAGGATAATTCTATCGTAAACCAGTGTCGTGGAGAACAGATACGTGCGACAAATATGGGGAATATACTCCGCCACTTTGTGGCAATTTACAATGCGCAGCAAGTACACTGAATAATCAATAACATTGTAATATACCCGGTGTCTTGATTCAAAATTATTTACAACTCTCTCTTACCACTTTTTGAATAATAAAATGCTATTCGAAATGACATTGTATGGAAGGCGAGACATTTTTTAATTGCCTGCAGAATATTATGGACAAGCCAAATGTTACTTCTAAAATAATTTTAATCATTCAAAAGTGACAAAAATATTATGTTAAGAGAGTGTTTCAAATTTCAATTACTCTAACTGTTTTTTTACTGTTGATTTAGCCTAGATCTTCGATATATTTCAACCTTGTTCGGCAGTTAAAGGGACATAACATTTGTCAATGTCAAGGAAATTCATAAGAAAATCTTAGCACGATGTCCAGCAGATGTTCACAGAGGGGGACGTAAATTGCCCTGACTCAGCATTTCGGAAGTAAAGAATGTTTTTTTTTTTCATGCTTCGCAAATCCCTTTACCTGCTCAGTTGGTACACTAAGTGTTGAACAGTGCAAATTTATAATCAGCTCCACAAATACTTTTTTCCATATAACATATTCATGTGAGAGTCTGTTCAGTATGTAGGTAAAACACAACGTTACACACGACAATGGTTTTAAAGCCTGTTTCAGTCTTTAATCCTTGGGTTCCTTTATAACAGTAACAGTATTTTTACATCCTTTTCTACAGTATGTGTATACATTAGAAGCAAGTAAATTACAAGATTTGACTGTCATTTAATCAAAAAACAGGGGGAATGCATGCATTATTTTCGAATATCTCATGCTTATTAAAAAATCTCTTAATTTTAATTCTTACTTAACTAAACCTATGTGAATTAATTGCACTTCCGCGAATAAATCATTCACGATGATTCAAGAATAGAAAAACATCCTAACAGGACTAGTCGAAATTATATATGTTGAGTTCGCCACATTTATAGTTCGAATTACTTAAACAGATTCACGGGCGAAACAACGTCGCTGAAATATTCGCGTTCAAATGTGACAAATTACTAGCTTTAAAAATATACATAAACCTTATTAAAATACGTATGTATTTTTAACTCATACTATATCGCCACATTTAACGTTTTCAGTCTGTGCTTTTTGTTGTATATTCCTCTGAATAACAGGTATGCAAAACAGCATAAGTCCGCTGATAGCAATCATACTTCCAGCTACGTAGAATCCAGGATCGTACGAATGAAGGACATCGTACAACCATCCTGAAAGCAATGTTCTTTTTTATTAATTAATTATAATTTGGTTCATTTATAAATATGTAATTATATGATATAAGTTAAAATATATGCAATGAATTGACTGCCAGATAAAGTAATTAAGAATTCAATAAACAGTATTTACTTTTACTGATGACTTATCTCTATTAATATTCATAAACTTTCACACCTGCAATAGGTGGTCCCAATAAAGATGCAACCCCTTGGAAGAGCAGCAAAAGGCCGAATGCATTCGTTAGATGATCTAGGCCTAATAAATCGACTAGAATCACTGACGTTAGACCTACGTAAGCACCAGCAGTAAATCCGTACACTGTCGAATAAAATGCAAATGCGGTGAAGCTTCTGCAGAACACGCTAAAAGCGGTGGCTGAAAAAATAATATTCGGCCATGAAATTCAGATTCCCGATCTTGTTTTAAGATTCAAATAATGCGCAATTAATTATAAAGAGAAACTTTCATTATAGTATCCAATATACATATGCGCTCTCGGTGATATGAATTACTTTGTACTTACAAAGACCACAAACGGTTAAACAAATGTTGTACACCAGGAGCCGATTGATCCAAGGCTTATCGGAAACATAGCCTAGGGCAACTCGACCTATTGTATTGGCAATGCCGATAACTGATAATAAATAACTTGCATCCTCTTTCGACATGCCTTGTTCCTTCGCTTGCGCCTGTAAACACAGAAATTGAGAGAATGTAGGGTCCATTGTATATAAATAAACTAAAGATCACATGTAGTACATAATTTTCCGTGAATTCATGAATGAATTTTCATCATATGTTAGAATTCAAATTAAAGTAGTACGAACCACTAAGTAGACATAAGGTATGTTAAATCCTATACTGGTGCAAAAGTTGGACAAGCTGAACAGAATGAATACTGGGTCCTTCAAAAGCGACAATTCCAGCATCTCGTGCAGGATGTCGATTGTCTCCTCGGCATAAGGAAGACATTCAAAATTCTCTTGTTTATGAGTGGTCCCATTAGGTAAACTTCTCAGTGACGACCGGACATTTATGTTCTCTTCGCTGTGTCCCAGTGAACCGCTGCAATGTATTATTTTGTGTAATATTTGTAACCCCAAACTCTTCGTCATACATCCTATACACTAGCATGCTTTATGGTATTAAACAATTAGATTTTGAATCCATCAATACGTAAAAATGTTCGAAGAAGTTGTAGACTCAAGACTATTGGGTATCTATTGTATTGATTTAAAAAATGAACTTTTATCGACACTTTTAATTAATACTAACGATCGTTTTCGGACATTATCCAGGCTTCTTTGAAAAAAAACATCACGACGATTCATTATGCCACTGCCAAAAGACCCCGTCATGAATTCTCCATGGTGGCCGATAGGTTTCGTCGCAAGCATTGGTTGACTGAGTGTTCTCAAATTGTTCCTCTCATCGGTGCTGACGACTAAATATTTAGTATTGTTAACGTTCGCAACACTGCGAGGCCGGTGGAAATCATTCTTCATCTCCCTGTATTTAGGAGTTAATTTTGAATCTACAGTGAGTTCCTGTGAATAAGAATACTCTTACTTTATTGACTAAATTATATTTTGACCGTATACATGAACTGTATTATTCATTACATTAATTTATAACGAGGTTACCTTTAGGGCAATGACTTCGACTGACTTGCTGGGCTCCAGAGGTCTGAAGAGCAATCCGAAAATCGTACAGTTGAACACCATTCCACCAAGGATCACCATTGCTCCCCTCCAACCATAAGTGGCGATCAACATCTCGCAAAATGGAGCGAAGACGAAAGTCCCAAGACCAGATCCACAAACTGCTATTCCGGTTGCGAGAGAACGATACTTTTCGAAGTAGCACGTTACGCTCACGATGGCAGGGAGGTAAATTAGACCAAAGCCAAGACCTAGACGATGAAGATGAAAAAGACAAACATTAAGTCTTCATTTATACATTTTCGGATGAAACTAGAGTGCCGTAAGTTGTGCAGAAACTAATATTCTACTTTATAATAGGTGGATCAAAAAAGGGGTGGTATTGTTTTAGAAAAAAAAAAGGAGGCAGGTCCTGTTAGTGATCCTTACATTAATGACTACAATCCTAGAGAGATTTAATATTTAAGGTGATGCGAAAGAGGCGTCAAAGAGGTCTCGTTTATGAAACTTTTCTCCGAACGGGGCGCACTGAATCGTCTGAAACTTCACAATGTAAATATGAAGGCCACAAGGAAACTTCTGATACCCATGAAATTTAAATTTAAAAATTCGTTTATACACATTTTAAAATTGTTCGTATAAAAAGTGAAATTTCACGCGGGTCAGGACCTTCCTTATAGCCTCCATATTCACATTGTAAAGTTTGAAGCAATTCAGTATTCCCAGTTGGGAGAAAAGCTTCATGAACGACTGACTCCTCAGATGCCACTTCTACATCCCCTTAAGAGATACAAGATTCCTTAAATATTTTATGAATAGTCCATGAATCGTTTAGAAATTTGATATTTAAAATTTACCATGTCCATTCGGAAAGAATATGTATCTCGTGGACCCAAGTTTTCTTACCTTACGTACCATGGGATGCGTCCATTGCAGCTTGCAGTTTGTCAACGAGTTTACAAGTGTCAGTGACCGATAAAATTCGTCCCGCGATTATCAGACTTAATTGAATTTTGCAATGACAGCGCTATTTGGACGGGTCTTAATTTTTTATCGGAGCCGGGAATAATTGAGTAATCTTACCTGTGCCGATGCCGATGGAGAAGTACAACGTCAAGATATTTTGAGCAAAGGCACTTAGCACGAGACAAGTAGATGCAAGAATTGTGCCGGCGATCGTCACTGCTTGACAACCGTATTTGTTCACAAAAGAACTCGATATAGGACCTAGAGAAAATGAAAGTAATGTTAATCCTACATCCTACACATGATACTAAATTAATAGTAAATATTCAATAAAAATAGCCACTAATGCCGATGAAGAATTGAAGACAAGAGAACTCGTTTTTGACGTTTTTTGAAATGCTCACATTTACAAAGGTTGAAAGAAAAACTGATGTCTTATTATGTAACGTGAATACTATAATGAGTTACTTCGTAACTGCGAATTAACATTTCAATAACCGAGAGAAACAATTAAGAATATTTCGTAAGACTAGAATGCCATTGAAAGGGTTATAATACTCAATACTGGAAGGAGATTTCCCAATTGTCTTGCGCTTACTATACAGAATTCATGTCTGGTTCGTTTCCATATAATAATTTTGCAGTTATTACATCCAATTTATTGTATCGTAATCAATCCATTAATATTCACAATAAAATAGGGAATGTGTTGATTAATTCGAAGGTCAATCGCGACAGCAGTTTTTTTTTTTTTAAGAAAATTAAGAAAATAATTGTAACGTGTGAAATAATTTAGATAAAAAATTCACTTACTTATGTGAGATATTTACCTGAACATAATGTAACTCCAACGAGAAGAGATGCAATCCAGGCAGTCTTTCCTTTTCCTTCCTCGAAGTAGTAGAGAAATTCCAAGTAGAATATTCCAAAAGAGTACATCACACCATCGGCTGTAAAATTATTTTGCATGATTTCATAGATTTCATCCTCATACATTAGGATATAGCAATCAACAATTGAATCTATTGTGTCTATATCTATTTTTATGACCAGCAAACAATATTACAGATTTAAGACGTGGTCCCTATTCAACAGGTGTCATTTACGTAATACTTGGATACGTGGATTTATTTATTTATCTTCAATACCGATATCACAAAAACAGCTTCACAGTTTGATTTTCCTTTTATTCGGCTTTCGATCACGGAGAAAAGAATCCATGCCAATGACACTGTAGATAAGCCTTGATGTCACCAAGTCATACATGTACGTTGCATTGGTATTGTCATGAATCATGCTACTGAGACAAGTAGAGAAAAAATTCCCGGAATACCGAGTATACTCGCGTGCAAAACACAACTGTTATAATAAAAAAGCAATTTAAAGGAATTTAATGTAATGATGTTTAATATATCTATAAGTGGAGATTCGTTCCCTCGGCACAAAGTCGTTTTCTATTAGGGGTATTTCATGATGAGGGAAAGATATGACCTTCAAAGTGATGATTTTACGTCTCGCAGCGTATGAAACTTATCTCTCAGTTACATCTAATATACGTTACTTAAAACACCGTACTTTAACAATCCCATCGATTATAAAATGCGCTCGAAATAAGGCAAGTCATAATCTGAAATGACACTCGCGTGCCCTATTTAAAAAATTAGCTTTATACTAACTAAAGCACCGCAGGCCAAAGTACTCTCGTTGAATCAAGCTGACATAAAACTACTGTTTTACCGGTTGAGTCTAGCAACAGTCAGACGTCCTGCAAACGTTCCTGAATGACCGAAGGTCGAATTAATTTTCAAATCCACACAATAGGTCGTAACAAATCACTGGGCTCTTCGTTTCTTCCGTTTTTCAAAATCGGCTCTCAAATTCATTTACAAATCCTATTAAACATTTCAAAGCTCGGAAAAATCGCCAGCAAATTTTTAGGCCTGCTCATCCGAAACAACGCAGCGTCATTTTTGCTAGCGGGATGATGCTGGAATTCTTGAATCTTTTTTTTTTTCAAAGGCAATAGTATCGATTTAGCCTAAAGACGAACTCTCGGAGTTTCTTCCATTTTTCTGCAACGGGGACACCTGATTTCTCAGACTAAAAAATTAGGATTGCGAATTTTTCATTCAACAATTGTCAATTAACTTCGTGACACTCGAACACTGACCATGCGCACTGTTGCGCCCTTCCCTAAACGTTGTTGATAAGTGAGCGAGTAGGCAATCGGTATACCAAACATCTGTTAAATTTCTACATCGCTCAATGATTTCGTGAATGAAAACTTTAAGTCACGGTTTCAAGAATTTTGGCATCGATCAAAATGATTTCATAATATTAGTTGTGCCGGGGTGCCGTTAAATTTGGACGTCGCCGGTCGACGAGTCAATGAATGGAGACCTCGATTCACAATTTCAAGAGGTCTGGCATTGATCAAACGAATGTTAGTTACGAGGGGATGAAAGTTGTCCCGAAGTGCACACCTTTTGGACGTCAGCTGCACCGCTGTGCGGCATAATCGCTGCAGTGCAGCTGCAGCTTGCTCCTTTCCGCGGGCGACGATTTGCGCAATGTGGACTTTCTAGTTCAATGGTAATACGGTAATACTGTTATTAACCGACGCAATTTCGCGTTTCAGCATCCACGTAACCGAGTAATCACCCGAAAGTACGTTTGCGTTGCACCTTGAACGCACAAGTTGCAAGGAAATTGCACTTGACTAATTGTAAGTAAAGAAGGGTAATCCATTTAAGACGCTTAAGAACCCAGTTATAACATATGGCGTTCAATACTCGGAACAATAAAAGATACTTTTAATATATTGATTAAACCGATAACAAAGTATTGTCAGAATTAATTGCCTTTTAGAGAATTTAATTACCTAGAGGAGTACGTTCGCGGATTTGCATTTTTCTCATGGAAAATGTCAGATAGATTGTGAAATTCTGAAGGTCGGTAAATGCTGTAATAATTGCATCTACTGCGCCTCCCTTCACTTTCGGTTTGATCGTATTCGCAGACCTTTCATCAAATTACCATTAAGGGTAATCAAATTATTCCTTTCCAAGTGGGTCGTGGATTTGAACGATTTAGGACCGCGCCATTATGCTCGCAAATTTATCCAACGGATCTGAACCAATCACGGTGTTTTAACTAGCTAAAGAAAAAAGAACTGGGTTTGTTCGGTTTAAAGTTACTTCAAATGAAGTGTAACTCCTTTCGTTGATTATTTCCAACTTGTCCAACTTGACAGGAGGAAAGCCGCACAATGAAGTACGTACTATCGACTAGGTCCATTTAATGAATATTTCGATACTGACAAAGTGCTCCATTAACGACCACGAGAACGAAGACAATTGACATAAAACATAAATGCCGAACCCCACGACCTATGGCTTCCATTCATTACGACCAGGCTGTTCCCTATTAAATAAATCAACGGTACAAATGGAATGTTTATTCAGCTTGCAAAAAATACGCCATCCTCCATCGATGACACGAGTCACGAACATTTGACCCCTTAATGGACAAGTGGAAAAATTGCTTATCACAAGGTGTGTATTGCATTCTAAGATAACCTCGATTTGTTGGTAACAAAGTAATAAGTGTATAACATTCTCATATAATTTTATCGATGATCTGTATCGATTTTCCTTGAATACAGTGCAGAAAGAAAACATGATTGCACTACACATGAAATGAATTTAATCTAGAGTATCGCGCCATTTCAAACGATATCAGAAACACTCGATACTAGACCGAGCTGAACAAATCCGCTTTTTATTTACCAGATGTTCACCCAATATTACTGCAATTTTTTTCAAACGTTTTTAGCAGTCCTATCGAAGCAATTTGTTGTACCCAAAAAATTGTGGAGAACTTGAAGATTTGAATGTAATATAAAAAATTATCCTGTTCCCCGTTTGTCCACCTAATATTATAGGAATTATCTTCGAAGGTTTATAGCAGCGTTAACAAAACAATTTGTTTGACCCAAAAAATTATGGAGAATTTGAAGGTTTGAAAAATGGCGGAACGTTTTTAAAAATTAGCTATTTAAATTAGCAGAATATTCCGTGCAGTTTAGAGAAGAGTATTCTCGACTCGTTTAATTACTTGCACGAACAAACATGGTAGAACAGTTTCCACCTTAAAATTAGAATTTTAATTACTAAGGACTTACTGGAAAAACAATTCGAGCGTGCTTGTGCAATCGCGAGTTTTAATGTTAGATTTGTGGAATACTGAATAGCTAATTGGATACACTTTTCAGTGAATTGTGTGAAAAATGACTTATTCAATTTATGGCTCATGCAAACGCAGTACCTCGTAAGAACCATTTAAACCATAAAACTAAACTTTAGACATTAACATATTTATCAAATGAGACTTTGGATTCATAATAACAATTATTTCTGACTTTATGAGTGTACAGGAACTTGATGCAGTTAAATTCGAGTAGTTAATAAAAATCTCTAAAATTTGAAGAAAATCAACACTCTTGGAGGAATTGAATGAATTATTCGCTGAATGCACTGTAAATTCAATTCATTATTTGGCGAATTCACTGTAAATTAAATATTTTTTTCAATGCCTCTTGAGTGGAGAGTTTTTCTCACAGTCAACGTAAACTTTGGAACAAAGCTCCCTCCCAGAAGTAGTACAGCAAAGGCATGCAGAAAGCTCGAGCTCGGAGACACTCGATACAAGAAGCTGATATGACAAGAACGTATCTCCTCGTACTTACACACAAGATGGATCATGAAGGAAGCGAAGACAACGAACCATCCCCAACCACCGTCTGGTGGTTTAGGTGCCACTTGTGTTGTCTTCATCGACCCGGCATTTTCGAGGGCGCCATGTTTCCCGGCCCTCTTCTTCTTTTCCGTCCTTGCTGAATCCTCGAGCACGTGTGCCATGATTTCGAGTAGAAATGATGGAAAAGCTCCGGACAGATGTTCTCGCGATGCCTTCGGAGTCTCGCCAAAACTCAACTTCGATTTCAGCCAACTTCGTCACTCTTGACTTTTCTTATTACTTCCTCTTGATTGTTTTCTTTATCCCTCGGGAGTGAGAGGGAAAATAACGAGAGAGGGAACGGCTAAGGAAAACTGAATTGGCATGCCCTTACGGTAGGGGAATAATTTCAGGTCCACCGAGGGTGATTTAAAATCCCGAATTGATTCAATCAGAGGAAATGAAAGAGGCCGAGTCAAACAAACTCGAATACTCGAAAACTCGCCCCGTTGTTAACCACTTTCAAAAAGGACTGAGGGGACCGAGTCGCTCGAGAAGCGGCAATTTTCGAATACTGATATTTGGTCATATTTCTCAAGACAAGTAATCCGCGGCAAATTTATTTAACGATAACGGGGCTCCCTTGAGCGCGGTGATTTTGCAACGAGGAAATTTTTTAATCTAGCTCTTAACGATCTACTCGAAGCTGAGGTCAGGCTGAAAATCACGCTACAAATGAAGTGTTTCGAGAAGACCCAACAATTTTGAACACTTATCAGGTACTCGGGTGTATTTACTAGAACGAGTCACTCCGGTCAAATTTCTCTAAGTACACTCCCGATTACTACGTCTCTTTGCACTTTGAGTATGCTATCACTTTATTGCAGGGAAAATATGGAAAATCAGAAATACATTGACAATATGGACAAAAGCGTATGAATAAGATTCTTTAAGGAAATATTACTTCCTATGAGAAAAGGTGGAATAATATTAAACGATACTTTAGGACACGAGCTCTTTAGCGTACCGAAATCCAGAATGAAAATGCTGAAGTATTTCAAATAAAAAAAAAAGAAAAACAATCAGCTCGTACCGTAGGGCATGTGACAGAAGTGGAAAGGAGCAAGGAAAGAAAGAGTTCGAAAACCGGCTGCCAAAACGTTACATATTTCTGAATGAAAATCAAATGAAGACTGGCCAGCCGATTGCGTTCACGGAGCGATCGCTGATATTCCTGGTGTGAAGTCCCAGAAATATTTGTACATCGATAACCACTTTTCGATAAAATGAAATCCACGGCGACACGTGTCACCGAAGCGATCATGTGCTGTCCACTTGTCCATAAGCCCGCAATTTCATCATCGATGATTCGGAGGAGAGGATCCGCTTGTCCTTATGTTACTTCCGAAAACATATTGCTTTCCTTGGAATAAGTGAAGTTCCCAAAATTGTATTCCTTATTTATCCCTGATTTGGAGGACGTCCCTTCAAATGATCCATGGTTTGTCCTCGGGCTTCTGGACGTCACTGCACAAAATAACATTTTTACAATATTTCCATCGCATGTAAAGATTTCATTAAATTGCACAGCGCACGGGTTCGATACTGGAGATTTAATTGATAGAAAATCGAGATTCAATTAGATTGGTCAAGGTAACCGAGCTAATATTAAACTTCGCCGCGATTATTGGGTTTCTTAATGTATTCAATCGATTCCACCGAAAGATTAATTATTCACTTGTGAAAAGAAACGTGCTATATTAAAATTCAGAGAAAAGTGGAGAGAAATAGTCAAATTTGACAGATAAAAATTACATTAGAAAAATAGTCTAACTTGTTTCGGACAGAGAAACAGAACCAGTGCCACGATGCTTTGCGACTGGCAACAAAGATTCGAAAAATCGCCAACAACGTTTGCCTCGCTGATAATTTGAATTACTATTCACACTTGAGGCTATCAACAACTTGTGAAGGTTCGTGCTTATCGAAGCATTTGGAATTGCAAATTAGTTAGATCTTGCAAACCCAACACGAAGTAATAATTTCAGTAAAATTCATATTTCACGGTATCCGCCGTCATTATTTATTATTACTATTACATGAAAAAACTTCGGAAGATTTTCGGTAGAATTCACTGCAGCGAAAAATCCGCACCAATTTTTTTGGTTACCCACAATTTTTGTTGTATTTTCTGGTCAAGTTGACACTATAAATCTTACTTAACCACAAAGTAGGAAAAATTGCGGTTAACAATCCGAGAGCCCTTTATTGTCCAATGATGTTTAAAGTCAAATAAAAGACAAAGATTTACGATCCCAAAAATTAATTTTGAAATAAGGTTTCCAAGGTAATAAGGAACGTTTCTTGAGAGCCCTTCATAGTCTACATGTAATTGAATTTTCCTTTGGCTTGCAACATTGTTTGACATCTATGTAAGTGCCACATTGAGCGCAGGGTAAAAAGGAAATCAGGTAATAACAAAACGTTCCAAGCCTCCTGTTAAGCTCGCAATTCCAATGAGAACTCTTAAGAAGCTCTTAAGGTAATAGAAAGCGCACTTCTATAAGTTTTTCCTTTACATCCTCTACTTTTCGTTTAATTATTTCTGCTGTTCAGGAAGATACGATCGCGAGAGGTGTCTCCTTGGATTATTAAGAAATTCTACTCTACTTATATTCACCAAATAGAGTCTTGGAGCATTTCTCGTATAGAAAAAAAAAAGGATGCTGCATGCATTTTTGTTCCAAAACGAAAGCGCTACTATTTAACAAATTTCACGTATAAATGTACCAATTCTTATTAATTCTTATAACAAATTTCATAAAACTCTCCATCATTAATAATAACAGTTGTGCGTAATAGTTATAGATTAGGATTTAATTTCCTACATTTTGGACTTAGTGTATTATACGACTGTACTCAAAAACACGTTTATCAGAAAATGCTCCGTTTTGGAGGAGCCGATATCTCATCGGCTCGTCAAAACGAAAATATTGGAAATAAATCATCCTTATCCGCAAGGATAGACCGCCTCGTTTTCGACGGAAAGTGGATTTCTTTCAAGGTCACTATCTCCGCTCCGCCCCTGACATCTGAAGCTCTTTTATCACCCAAGTAAAAAAAGAACTTTTTATCATGCACTCCGAGCATGTCGCTTCCCGATAACTCGGTTTATTTTGAAATCTATTTCACGGGAGGTCTCTTTCGCCACAGGTCGAACAAAAAATGTATTAATATGCACGGGCGGTAAATCGCTTATTAACACACCATTGTCACGCCAACAGGCACCGTATAAATTAACTGCTGTCGTATCGATTAATTTTCCACGTATAAATATGAACACCTGTCGTCTACATATCTCAATCGTATATAAACTTGATATAATCCTACGAGATGCCCTACGAATATACGCAATCCCTTTTTATCCTCTTTTTCCCTGCCATCCTTGACATTACATTTCTTCAGTAGGTGATTTTAATAATCTGAACATACGGGACGGTATTAAGCACCCGATAATACAAGTAGATACATTAAAACACATTGTAGTAAGTGCACTTTGATTTTTCAAGAGGTAATTCTATAAACATATGCAAATGTTATTATATAGATAGTATTGGGCGCACGATTAATATGCACAGGATCATTTATCATTATTTATGCAGAGGAATTGTCTCAGTACCGTACGTACGATATACGGTATTCAAATTGCGAACATGGTGCATTATGCTCACGTGTTGGGAATCCATGTGCGCGATTCTACAGTGTGCGACAGTCGTACGTGCAGTTCGTGCATCTCTGTCCTATAAATATCTGCGCCTTGGCGTGATTCTCTTTCTTCCCCCTTCGGGTATGGCCAACGTTTTCTGATTCTAAGCCACGACTTCTCGCTTGTATGTATTTACGGTGATAGGGAACCAGTCGGAATGTGCGTCGAGGCTTGCCAGACACTCCAAAGAATGGCTCCGTTCTCGCGAGAACAGTATGGTAATTTAGAAGAAAAAAAAAAAGATTAATAAACCCATCATCGCCACTGCGCAGTAACGGCCTGATTGCATACTTGTTCTGTATTTTAACTTGTAATAAACAGTCTTAGGTGTAA
Organism: Orussus abietinus; assembly: GCF_000612105.2. Lineage (NCBI taxonomy): Eukaryota > Metazoa > Arthropoda > Insecta > Hymenoptera > Orussidae > Orussus > Orussus abietinus. The sequence continues at coordinate 33,752 of NW_019394483.1, forward strand.
TAGGCGTCATCGAAGGAGTGTTCCAGTCTGTATCTCGTGAATCACGTTTTCCTGATTTCACCCGCTTCTAGATAGTGAATAATGCATATTCAAGCAAATGGGGAGGAAACAAGTTCGGAAGGAATTAGAAAAAGCTTGAAATAAGTTTGTCCCGAGGATGTGCGGAAATACCGTGAAATTCTTGTGCCATTCATCCGATATATCTCACGTGAATTGATTCAGCTGCTTTCAACCGAGCCATTCGCCAAGTCCCACTCGATGGGTGGAAAGGAGGAAATAAAACGGAGCAACACTTGATCGATTTTTATCATTACTCGACCCCATCGAGAGATGATGCAAGGCTTCGTTTACACGTCCCGAACACTTCGTAAGAAACGATTAAGCTCCTGCGACCTCGTGAGAAAGTCCTAAGACTTCGTCGATAATGATAACACCGGCGACGCTATCGAATCGACCTGAAATATTTTCGTTCGTTCATTGTTAACACCGTTGCTTTATATTTCCATTATAAAAGAAATTATATTTCCGAAAAGAGAGCGCGACAATTCCTTGAGAATAATGATACTCCGAAATTAATTGACATTCTCAAGATATTCTTATCATTGAATAATTCTAACGCCGTGAACAATAGTATTTTCACTTACTGAGAACAAATTGCAAGATCATGCACTAAACTATTCAGATATATACGCAGACTTGGGTAGAACTTAAAATAATTTCGTACAATTTTTCGTCGCGAAACTAGACCGGGTCTGGAATTTCTGTGAAACGGTTAGAATGACTCGAGGAACTTTTTTAACATGTGGGGCAATCATTAATCTATTCTCAAGTCTGCATTCGAATTGAAAGAAGCCACTTCGAACGATTCTTGCAATTTAATCAAACTTAGAGTAATTCCTAATCTAATTGTTCTCAACACACTAACTTTGACAGGACCTCTTCTCTGTATTTCAAAAAGAGGAAAAATTAAATAAATCACAAAAAGAAAGTAAACATATGTTGTATGAAAAATTATTTGGAAGGTTAAGTAATCCTACGTACGATACTCGAAAGGGAAGCCAAGGGTGTCGTACAAATGTGCTCCGATCTTTCTCTTCTTAGGCGGACAAAGGTGGTCAAAGATGAATAAAGGCACACAAAGGCCGGCGCAAGGCGAGAAAGAATTATTATCTCTCGGAACATGGAACAAGGCCGTTGGCATTGGAATACTGGGAAAAGTACAGGACTTTGTTGTAAATGTGTAAAAGTGACAACAAAGCGCAGCGTGGGAACGGACCGTACAAAAAGCGACTGGATAGGTGCCTAAGATAGCACGACCCCCCGCAAGGACGTTTCAAGAAAGAGTCCCCAAAGACATCCAACTTGGAGCCCTCTTAAATAAACTTTTCTTTCCTTTTCCTTGGAATCGTGAGACTCGCCGAAATTTCCCCGACAATTTCACCTTTACTTCCTTTGGCCCGAGTTTCTCGAAAATTGCAAATATACAGATTATAATAAATAATAACGGAAGTATTACACTAAAAAATTAAGCACATTCAATCGTTTTGAAACAGTACCAAGAAGGAACTTAGCGCGTTGAAGTATTTAGGCATAATATATTTTCTAACAAATGTTGCTTATTACTTTGGCCTTTTAATTATCAAGTTTCATTTTATGTATTTCTTAAACGACTTCCATATCTTCCCGATTTTTGTTGGGCCTGATTCCAAGCAGAGAAGTCGTTGATCCGTGCGGTTATCAAGAAAGTCTTTTTCTTAAACACGTTCGAGCTGTCCTACTTATGTTCCCAGAACGTGAAAAGCTGTCTTCGACGTAATCTGAATACACTTCCGGTTCCATACTGGTCAGACCGGAAATGCAACGCCCTCTGCCCTTGCGCTCCGAATACCGCATCCCAAAAGTGTTCTCTAAATAGAAAACTCAATACAAAACCCACCCGAATTTGCCCACCAAACGTGACACCTCGTGACGCTGCACAATTTGCATACGATTAATAAACTCTAAAACACTTAAAAACTCCGATACCATGCAGCCCTCTCGTACAAATGATTCCCTAGGAAACCATCTTATCCCTTGAACTCCAAATATTCCGCAGATCACGTGGTTTAAAAATATCTCTTTAATTTAATCTCTGTATTGAATTACCTTATCGTTGGTAACTTCCTGATATTTATCTGATAAGTCCCCCGCTACTGTTTGCCGACTCCACTTTGTGGTTTTCCTTCCTTTGTTAGATCCTCCTGCCGTCGATTAATTATTGTTCACAAGTTTTTCTTTATTTCTCTTGGTTTTTACGCGTTACTGATCCGCTTCGTGCACTTCGGTGCGACTGCGGATGCGAAACCAGTTAGGGAGTTGCGAGGCGAACTCGAAAAGGGCGGCTCGAACGCGTCGAGCACGCGACCGAATTGCAACTGGCCGTAAAGTCAACGCCACGCGCCGCGTCCGCCGGGGGAATGGTTTCTTTCCATGGAAGCGCCGCTTTATAGTGTCTCGGCCTTAAACCGCCGCGACCAGATCTCGCTGACTCCACGCGAGTAAAGGGGCGTTCGCGTCCAATAACAAGGGGTGTCAAGATGCGCTTTCAATGAGCAACCTACTCCCATCTGATTTCACTCTTCGCCCTTTTATTTCCGAACGATGCCAAAGCAAATCTCGAATGACTAATCCATACAGTTACAATTGTATTGTAATCATTTTATTTACATTTTTGGAGCCAGTTTAAGAAAGAAAAAGAAAAGAAAAGTAGCCAATGCGTGGCTGGGCGTCAGGAGTGAAACTTTTAAGTTAAAGGGAATGATTACGTATTATTAATCGTTCTTCAATGTATTTTAACGTATTTCAGGCATAACTTTTAAGTTACATATGTATTACCAGTATTTCACTTTAAACGTCAATAACGGTAAAACGTTACCGCAAGTTGTCTCGAGATTGAAACACAAAGGTGAATGTAAATAGTATTTAACTATAGAAAAAAGCGTTTTACCTTCCGAATCGAGCCGACTTTATACCGTGCGAAATTATATGTACTACTGTGCCGTAAGCAATTTCACTACGACATTATTTTTAATTGTTATCTAGGATAACGTTTATATGTATATTTGTGTACGTTAATGGATAAATGTATTGTATTCTTTTTCGGTTTAAGAGAGGGGCCTGTACGTTATGAACTATAGCGCGTTTGAATCTTAGCCACCTTCGCAGAAACGGGGCGAAGAAAGGGAAGCAATTCAAATTCAATAACGGAAAGGTGTCAAGATGCACCTTCGAAAGCTGCCTATTTTCCAGTTCATTTATTTTTCAATAAAGGGGCTCGAAGAAGGGAAAACGTAGGTATGCCGGATAACACGTGGATGGAGATAAGTTTTCTACTTCGTAAAACGGACAGAAAAGGTGTTTAAGTTATGGAAATAAATCGGATTACACGATCAGGTTCCAGTTTATCAATTGCATATCAATTTCATTGAGCAAACAATTACGTTAAGTAGTCGCGACATATTTCCTGATATATGGGAGAGGCGATGCGGAAACAAATGTGTATACGCAAAAATTCGCTTATTTATAGCATAAAATCATTCTAATGATCGCCATTATTACTATAACAAAAATGTGCAACGGTACATTAAATTAAATTTAGATACCGAATGAAATACAAGTAGGATCTTCGACAGCCTCTTTTGCAGTTTATGTGTTAGACTGGAAATGTCGAATTTTTTTAGCCCAGCTTTTTTTCATGTTTCAGTCATCGTCACAGACCGCTAGAGAGTCGATCAGGTTCCACATGTATTATGACAAAATGAGAATATCGAAAATTTGACAAAAGAAGAATTTTCAAGATGTACCCTTGAGGAGTAAGCTATTCATGGGTCTTGCTCATCTATTTGTCAATGTAACGGTTCAGGGAAAGCGAACAAAAAATATACGCTTTCTTGTTTATGGGAGGGACTTCCCAGAGACACACGCGTCATACATAAAGGATATGAAAATTGATATACAATATGTATTGGATATTTCCTTAAAGAAAAAGATACGTGGAAGAAATTGAATAATAGACCTTACTACTTGTACTGAAAAATCAACCGTTTTTTTTTTTATATATGCAAAAAAGCATTTACGAGAAAAGAGTCAACGATAGTTTTATGTTTTAACATTTTCCGGGAGGAAAACATTCAGGAATGGAAATTCTTAACAGAAGCTCATTGTGCGATCATATGTAGGAGGATTTAAAAAAAAATTAGGATCATGTACAGGTTTTCTCGTCCAGTATGCAAAACTAGAGACCTTGCTCTAACTGCAACTACGAAGTATAAATATACTTAACGCACTTCAATAACGATAACTACCAATAATGAAGTCGTGTAAATGCATTAATTAACACTAAAAATATGCGACGCAGGCATCTAATTAAATCAATAACGAAGGTCTACTTTTGAGCTACAATATGCAAAGGGAAAAACTGTGTAATCTGCAACAACGAAGAAAAATTGTATGAAATATACTAGTTTCGAAAGAGCAACAACTGCTGTTTGTTTTTCTGGAAAGATGTTTTATAATAGTTAAATTTAATTGAATCGCATGCACTGCATGCACCAATGTACACATTTTTCGACAATAAATACGAACTAGCAAATTAAGAACTTCAAGGCAAAGTTTCTATAGCTGATATCATAAATATAATGAGTCATAAATATTTTTACATGTTCGGGGAGACACTTCAATTACATAGTATGACAAATTCCATGAATAAATGCATATATTTGTATACATTAAAAAAACAATTTTAATGAATGATATTATGTATTCATATGCACATATCTTTGAACTGTGAAACTCATGATAACGACAGTTCTTTTGCAATAAAAGTTTTGAACTCAAAGAATACTGTTATTTATTGAAATATTGACATTTAATTAAGAAATGCACACTATAAATCGTAGAAAATATAAATTTATTCTTAGTCAGTAGTAGAAGCGAATGCAGAATAAAGAACATGAAAAAAATCAGTGTATCGCGGTAGGTGGACGTTGCGTATCATCCACAAGATCAGAGACTTGAGGACGCACTTCATAAGTAGCAATAACCACCCCCTGTTTTGGAGCAGGTGACCACTCCCCTTTTAGACCGATATAGTTGATCCGTGTTCTTTCAGCTCCAAAATTACCAGAAAAATGGAGTGTCAGATGGTGGACCGATGAGAACTTCACTACTCTGCCATTAATATGAAAATTATAGGCATTATCTATTTTAATTCATTATTGATATTGAATAAAGATATAACAAACATACTACTTTTAGTACCTATGCTTTAAATGAAATAAAATCATGATGCTGATCATTTTATATGCTGAAGTACATACGTGAAATGAAAACATAACTACTTATGGTTATTTAATATGTACTGGCATGAGTAATCAGATATGCTATAACATTTTTTACTGAAATCCTTTTTTAGAACTGAATATTTATTTATATTTTATTACATGTTAAATTCACTGACTCAAACTTATGTGCGATATTATTTTCAACAAAATAGATTCTACTCATTAATCCTACATCAACCTAAGCAATTATTGCCATGCTGTATAAAAATGTAGTATAAGTGCTTCAATTTTATGTGGTATAAACAATATCAAATTTAAGGTAAAACTAAATAAGTACTTACTTTATTGAATATTCATGAACACCAGACTCATCTCTGCACAATTCAAACTCCTGATCAGATTCTGTCAAAGCTGCATCAAAAGTCATGTGTGGCCGATTCTTAAACCTGTATTTTAAAAAATTGAACTGTATATATCGACAAAAGTACAACAAAAGTAGTAAACAGTAGAAATAGTAACTAAGCGTTGTCAATGTTTATATGATACCTTGCATTTTTTACTTGACATTATTGATTAGCTATAAGGAATTTATTCTTCAATTGACAACTTACAATCGGACTTTGCATGGATGAGAATTGTCACCTTCACCTGCGACAATTAATCCTTTTAGCTTAATAAGACCTGTAAAACTAAAAAAAAAACAGGTGTTATTTTTTTACTTTTGTAAGACTGAAAGACTTTATGTAAAAGACACACTTACGGTACATTAAACAATAATTCTTCATCGACATCACTTTCTACAAACTGTAAATAATATTACAAACATGGCCACTTATTAAAATTGCTTACATTCAACGATTCTATAAATCAGAATCTTTCGAGAATGGAATAAATAAATATACCTTGCTTCTGTCTAATCGATCTTCCCAAGGTTTGAAAACTGTGACTCCGGAACCTTCTTCGTATTCATTTAGGCATTCCAAATTTTCTGTATCTATTTTCTGATACAGGCTATACTCAACACCTAATTCTCCTTCACTATGAACAGCTCCACAACCACATTGGTGCTCCATAATTGTAATTTGCTACTCAGCCTCCAGATCAGACAATAATACATTACACAGTAATCTTCCACCTAAACGTAACAGAATTGTAATACAACACTACGTCAAAAGTATTGAAAATATTCATTATGGTTCAAAAACATTTTAACATATAGTATATGTAAAATAGGTTAACAAATAGTACTTACAGAGAAAACTACAACTTCATGTATTCTTGTTACAAATGCATCACTGCGAAGCAGGTAATGTTCTCAACTTGAGTCGATTTCTTTGGTTCCCTTCAAGGATCTACTTTGCGATATTCGGAAAGGTGCTGCCATCATGATATTTTGGACATACTTCATAAAGAGATGTCACGTCGGTAAATGTAGAACACTACACGCTAAAACACAGAGATGAGTTGGGCAAAAATCGGTGAAAGCAGTGACAGAGATGAGTTGGGAGATTGCTCACGGGCAGGATCGTACATACGTGAGCCGCCAATGGTGACTGGTAGATGGTACCGCCATCGCGAGTGCGCGAGCTCCTATCAGAAATTCGTTGCGTCGCCCTTGGAGGCAAAAAACGGTGAAAGCTAACGTACGAAACCAGAGGGCAGCACAGGATGCGATCACACGATCCTGCCCGTGAGCAATCTCCCAACTCATCTCTGTTATTATCAGAATCAGAAAAGTTCGAATTTAAAATAATATTAATTTGACATAATCGCACATGTCCAATTATTTTCAAAAATTAATTACATCAAATTAATAAAAAATACCATGAAATGTGTTGTGCCAGGTGCAAACATGAAAAGTATATCCGCCAATTTTTTTTTAGGTTAATTCGGCTTTTCCATAATTTTGTATGAAGAAGTCGATTTAAATAATGACATTCCATAAATTGCGTTTATTTGTCAATGTTATTGTAAGCAACATTTATTTTAGTATTAGCAAGAGCAATTCATGCTCTTGCAAGAATTGGAGATGAAATGTACGTGGAGCCGCAGGAAGGAGCACTGTCCATTCGATGTGTCAATACACCTAACTCGGCTTACGCTAATTTCACTTTTTGCAAGGAGTATTTCTCGTATTACAATTTGGGAGATCTCGTGGAAGATGATACTCAAAAATGTAAAATTTCTTTGCGGGTAATGTAATCTTATTTAGTGGTTATAATATTTATGGAAACTATATTCTAAACTTTGAGTTATCATGTTATAGAGTGCAATGGCTGTATTCAAATCACCGACTGTCCTGGACAAACAAGTGGAAACATGCCATATTAAATTGCAGTCAAATGCCACCCATCTGATATTCGTGTTAAAATATAGAAATAGTATTATTAAAACACATTTGCTTCCCATTATAGATTGTGAAACATTACAGGTACGATTAACTGATAAATTCCCATAAATTGATTGAATCTTATAGACGAAACAAATTTATGGTTCAATGTTCCCTTATAGGCTGCATATACTAAGGATGGTGCTCCAAATCAGTTGTTATCTCAGTCTCGAGTCTTGGCCGATGCCGTTCAAAACTTTCCACAGAATTTAGTAGAAATTACATTACAAGTGACACCCCAAAAAGTTTTGCTTAGAAATTATATTGATGATAATTCAGGTGAGCTTAAAATATAATTTACATATTAACAATAAAAAATTGATACTACAGTTTTTACCTATTTTATAGATTTATGTAATATCACTCGAACACAACTTGCACTTGCCAGAGGAGAATTTGATCATTATGTCATGAAGGAGGACACTTCCATTACTTTCTGTATGAAGGAGTTCAGAGCCCTTCTTAATTTTTCTGAGTTGGTGGGTCTGCCAGTAAGCATACACTTTGAATCTGCAGGCAGGTACGTTTAGAATTTTAAGCTATTCATATCTACTGTAGTATATATATATGGATATTTATAGTAGTGTAACACATTATTATTTATCTGTTTCAGGCCAGTTGTATTTATTATAAAAAATATTAGCTTCGAAGTGAATGTGGTTCTGTCAACTTTAAATCCAGATCTAGATACTCAGTCTGATATAACAGCTCCCTCTGTACAAGAGAAGAGTATTAGAAAAAGAGCGAGTAATAAAAAATCGACCAGAACATCTGCAAAATCTAAGCAAGGAACCAGTCAATTGAGAAAACAAAATAGTACAACCAAAAGTATTGAAACGAATATCAATAACAAAAGTAATTTAAATGTCAATAATCAACCAAACCAGGAAGAAGCAGCTGTGACAGAAGTTTTCCAACGGATCAACGTAGATGATGTGCCTTTAATAAATTTAGAGTTAAATCAAAGTAATAAGGAAGTAACCCCCAAAAATATGAATTTATATAAGAAGAGTGTTAATTTGCCTTCATCTAGTAATTCTACGCCCACTTCAAACACGAGATTCGTGAATAACAAGAAGTCTGCTCGTTCTATATTCTCAAGTGTGTCAAAAAGGAAGTCAGAATCTGAAAGTGAAAAATCAATGGACGTTCTTAGTGAAGGAGATTCCGTTTTAAATTCTCCACCGCGACAATCGACAAAACGGGCCCGAACAATTTTCAAGAAATGTTTTCAAGCCACCTTCGACCCACGAATGCTACCTGGGCATGACACGATTTTAGCCGAAGATTCGGACGAGAATGAGTGACTCTTGCGTACTTTCCTTCGCATGCATATGCCAAGTAACAAAGGTATATCATGACATGGTCATCACAATATGCGCGTTACATTCAGAGATATAACGATAGAGAGCTTCACTTAAATAAATGTTATTTACAACGCAAACGTCATTGCAAAATTCGTTTAAATGTAAATTTAGCCTCTCTCCTCGTGGGTTTGACATTTGGACGAACACGTGGCAAACATCACGTGATTTCGAGTGCGTTCCCTATTGGTTGGCGTCTTTCCGCCTAGTCGCCATTTCATCGTCTACTTGAGTTGGCCAGCGGCGGCCCAGTGCTTTGACTGTTTATGTTTTGTTTATTACGAAATTGCGGAAGTATTCTTGACATTGAAAGAAATGGTAACTGCGTTGAGAACGGCTTTAAGATTGAGTGCACTAGCAAGCGCTAGTCTAGGCGGTTATTACGCTGGGAAGCATTTCGGGCACCGAGACTCAAGCGAACGCGATGACGATATCACGAAAATTTTGTCGAACATAGCTTTCGGTATCAAGCCCGGATTGCCAATTTTTGGCACTGTATCTGCGGCTGTACCGATTGCTTCTTCAGAAATTGACATGGGTTCGAAACTTTCGACGGCAGCGTCCAGGGTGTCGCAGGTACTTTGTGCATTCTAACCTATATCTTGCTGTGCAGCATCACTTGTCCATCACATCAATCAGTAGCAGTAGTAATTAAGAATGTTTTCATTTAAAGACTGACCCTGTGAAATGAGAGCAAAACTTAATATTCTTTTAACGAAGTTGTGAACACTATTGATAATAGGTTAGTATGAGAGAATTCATTCTCGCATCGTATCGTTATCGACCAAAAAGTCACAAAATCAACGAATAGTGGGCATTATCGAATTTTGAATTTTAACAATGAAATAAAAAGTAATAAGTAAATTATATGTGACAGATCATGAAATATGGATTTCCGGGCCTTGATAACATCAGGTCGTTTGACAACTTTGTCCTATCTTATGACAGGCGAAACAGAGTGGCTCACTGGGTTTTTGAACACCTGACCAAGGAGAGGCTACAAAATAACCAGAATATAGATCGATCAAAATGTGAATTTAAACCCGATGAAAGTATACATCCATACTTTAGGTAAATTCATATTAAATTGAAATTTATTGTGGCTAATGATTTATTACAAAGGAACATTCTTAACTTTCAACAGGTCCGATAATACAGACTATAAAGGGAGTGGATACGATCGTGGGCACTTGGCCGCCGCTGGCAATCATAAAATAGATCAAAAACTTATTCAGCAGACTTTTACGTTATCTAACATGGCACCACAAGTTGGTCCTGGTTTTAATAGAAATTCTTGGAATAGGTTAGAAAAATATGTGAGAAAATTAACCAATGTTTACAAGGATGTATATGTTTGTACAGGACCCCTTTATCTTCCAAAGTAAGCATATTAATGAAAACATTTGTACTTATCATTGCTAGTAATTTTTAGACATGTGTTCACAGGTTTATTTTTTTGTTTTGTTTATTCCGAACAGAGTGGATATTGATGGAAAGAAATATGTACGTTATGAAGTCATTGGTACAAATCATGTAGCAGTACCAACACACTTTTACAAAATAGTAGTTGGAGAAACGCATGATTCACGATTGGAGATGGAAGCCTTTGTCATGCCGAATGCTCCTATTGACGATAATACGCCACTAAAAAATTTTCATGTATGTACTATTTGTGATACACGATTGATAAATGAAATAGGACCAATAGAAATTATAATGAATTATAGGTACATAGTGTACTTACGCATTAATTCTTTTTGTAACAGGTGCCACCCGAGAGTATCGAACGAGCAGCAGGTCTTTTGTTTTTTGACAAAATATCACGGGAAAGGTTGGCGAAAATAAACGGAAAGAGCGTGGGATATTTCTAATAGAGGCAATATCTAGATAACAAGAAAATAAACTTGTAGGTTTTTTTCATCTATACTGAATTTAGAGTTATCGCGTATCGCGATTCTCATCGACGACTGTGAACGCGTCTTATTTATTTTTTTTTTATGGTGCTGATTGGTTTTACAGGTTTTACTGTAATATCCACTCACACTTTCCTTCGATATTGCAGAATATACTTATCTCAAAAGTTGTGCACGTGCGACGTTTTCATACGCTCGAACACAAGCAGAACCAGATGCAATTTATATTAATTTATTGTGAAAAAATAAATATATTATTGTTGTAAGTAAACAGCAGGTTATTAACAATTGGGACTACGATCAATTTTTTACAGATTTATTGCTTTGTACACTTAACCATCGGAGATGCCTGGTAATCGTGTAAAATGTCATTATTATTTACTTTTACGATCCAATGATCTCGAAAATAGTTACGCGAATAATCATACGTGCAATATGTCAATATCTCCCTTTCGGAGAGAAGGACAATACTTGAATTTCAGTCTTGCAAAATCATACATCCTGCCCGGCACCTTGACTATGAGTTCTGCATTTCATTTGACTCGACTTCCATTACCTGCAAAACCTTACGCAATTGCATTAACTCAATTCACCAATGAAAACAGCACTATAACATCTATTAGCATTACATTTTCCGCCAATGGTAATTAGTACAAATTAAAAACAATTTGTCACTTAATATTAACAAACGCTTTGCAGTGTCTACACCGTTACGGGCATGACTACAAAACCTTTGCTAAGGCTTGAAAGAACAATTCCTTATTATTAATATCACCCATTGAAAGAAATGCTGTCCAAGGCAATTAGTAAAATTAGTTACTTGGCATCTGAAGCGAAACGGCAAGCCAATGATACCAAAGATTTTGATTTTCGTCATTACATCAGAACCGTGTATCGCTTCTGGGTACCATAATATGTTTTTTTTTCTTTTCAGCACTGTTCAACTTCTGATTTTTCATAAGCTCTCGAAACTTCGTTTAAACTTCATTTTCATTGCTCGAGTCAATCTCAGTCGGGCCCGCAGGCAAACGCGAATCCGTGAAATTCCTTTGGTCGTGACGGTAAATATTACATACCAAATAACGCGTTCGTGTTAAATACTACATCCGTATGTATAAAATCCTAGCGATAGATCTGTTAAACATCTTAATAACTTACGACCTATAAGTATATACAAAATTAACAGGACGACCGCGAGGGTTCGCGAGTCATCGCGAATTTGCAGAAGTGGAGACTCCTTTCGCGATGACTCACTCGAGCTTCCCTCGTTTACGTCGCTTAATCGTACATAGACGTGAACATTATGCTTCAGAGATCTTTCCTCTCGCCTTCTCTTGCGGGAATGTAGTTTAAAAGACATCGCAAAACGCGTATAAATATTAGCGTACATAAGTACATACGTTACGTAAAGAGTCGGTAGGCACTAAAATGGACGGGACTCGTTTCTCGGGAGTGTCGTTTGAATGCAACGATTACGATAAGGACACTTGTGACACGCTTTACATACTGTACCACGTTTAACCGTTCGAAATATTACTCGCAGAGCACGCGTTATTCATGGGACACCTATGGGAAATGTCTGGGAGAGATGTACTATTAAATTGCTGATGTGAATCTTTCTGATGTCCCAGAAACCGGCGCTGTGGGGATACTTTTCATTAAACCGAAGAATTTCCTACCTGTAAATATACTCTGATAAGTGTGACATTTGTATTAATCTATTTATGTATTCGAATCTTTTCTATGCTCTGTTAAGGTGGTGCAAAATTTTAGGCATTGCTCTTTGGGAGAATCAGGGCGCAGAGATGTCAAGTTAGATTGTTAGCGGAGAACTATGAAAATCTTTTGCAACTTGGTACGTGAAGTTTGTTCTAATGGGAATGGTATGAAATTTACGAAAATACAATTTTTTTATGGGATGGAAAATAACGTTCAATTCCTATGATGTGTGTATAACATGGCAGATAATCTTTAGGGACTTATTCTTCAAGTAAATATTTTATGTACCCGGGTTTCAAATAATTTACTTATTTTCTAATTTAAAAACATCTGTTTTTTACCTTTTAGGTGCACTGTTTTTCCTAAAGAGCGGTCAGTGCCCAATCTATTACTCCACCACAAGACGTTGATCAAAGCTTCAAACTTATCCGAGAGTCCTAATACTCCCTATTCCGTAATTCTCCGAACTTTCTAAGCCTAGAAATTTCCTAATTCACTATACCGTTAAATCGCTGCAGAGTTAACGTCGGATCTCATCATCCGCGGCAATAATGTCCATGACTTGGCAGCAATCTAATATTAATCTAAAATTCCTCTTTTTTCCTTTTCTCTTAATTTTCGTTCGTAAGAAATCCTACAAATTTCCCTTTACGACGGACAAGAGGAAACTCACGATAAATATTCGATGAGTGTTCGAAGAGCCCCACATGCTAGAGACCAATCTATCGGTACACAGTTGTTTAAAAGTATTGAACCGCACCTTAAGACAAGCTAGCGCTCTCAGAGCCCTGAAGAAGACGTCGACTCGACCCTTTCCACGATGTTTTTTAGCCGGTTAGAACATTCGAACCGCGCGACGAGGACTAGAGAGAGCGCGAAAGGACTTCTCCGCGAGATGCTGCCTCTTCTTCGGCAACCTGGATGCCTTGGAAGAATTGAGCTAGCCTTCCAGACTCTCGTTCCAAGGAGCTGCGACGGAGTAATGACTTACTCGGGGGACTAGGATCAGTTGACAACGGCGAGGACGACCACATCCCCTCCTTCTCCCGTTCAGATCAATCTTTCCTCGGGAGGAGGCTTCATCACGTTGTCCATCTCCACCCTGGGGTTGCTGAATTCCTGGGCACTAGGGCTGTACGTGCCTCGAGTGGCTCGCTTCTTTCTCGCCATCATGAAAAGAGCTATCAGAGATCCAGCTGCTATGAGGAACAAGCAGCCCACAATTGGACCAACTATCACGGCAATGTCCAGCGCAGGGCTCCCCAGGAAATGCTCAGACTGCGAAATATTAAAAAAACGAGCACGTTTTCGGTCAAATAATTGGTCAGTCATTTCATAACGCATTTAGAAGCTACACTTGAAAAGAAGGGGAAGTAAATTTTACCTCTGTACAATTCTGCCCTGTGTAGTAGGACGTACAGTGACACGTGTACCCGGTATCCTCCGAACACTCACACGTGCCTCCATTCTTGCATGAGTCCTAAAGAAATGTATCCATGTATATTAATATCGTATCACGGTAGACTTATTTTACAATGTGACTTCCTTTTGCATCTATTCATCAAAGTTTTCAACCAAATACGCTTGTAATCTCCTTTTCAAACGTGCAATAATTACCTCTCTACAAGGATCTTCGGTTTTGCAGTTGTACCCGCAGTACCCAGGTTTACAATTGCAGTGATAAGTGCCCGGCAAATTCTGACAACGTCCAAACCCACAATCCACCCCCGGATCTAAACACTCGTTCACGTCGATAGAACAATCTGACCCGGTGTATCCAGTTCTTTGGCAGTCACAGGTGAAATTATTAATCCCGTCGTAACATTTCCCATTGTTTTTGCAGGGTGCATTCCCTTCTAGATCGAGCGCACAGTCATCGATGTTCGTCTCGCAGAACAATCCTGTGTACCCTGGTAAACAGGTGCACTGTGGAGCCTGTAAATTGCACAAAAATCAATAGAGTATATAACGCAGTGTTCTTTAAGAATGAATAATAATAAGCATGATCGGCCGAAACTCGTGATCTGAAATGTTTAATTCTACCTGATAATGAAACTCGCATTTCCCCCCGTTCTGACATTTTTGTTTCAAACAGTACGGTTCGTTGCAGAGGGGACCTTCGTATCCAGGCATGCACTTGCAGGTGAAATTGTTCCCGGTCTGAAGGTTTACCACGTCGACGCAGGTGGAGCCGTTGTTGCAAGGATGGTTCTCACATGTGATCAATCGGAATTTCTCACACAAGTCCCCAGTGAACTGATCCGGACACTCGCAGCGGAAATAACCTGGTAGATTCTCGCAAACGCCGTCGTGCTGACAAGGAGTTGACATAACGCACTCATTGATATCCTCGTCGCACCTGAACATAACAAACAAACACTTAGTGAGTAGTTCCGAGTAGGGATCACGTCAACCGAGTTGAAATGATCTTTCAGAAAATAAGCTTCCTCAATTCTAGAGAAGTATTCATTTAAAGGATGTTTATAAGAGCCAGTCATTTCTTCTTACAGCCATCCTTGCCATCCGTAAGGGCACGCGCAGGTGTAGTTAGCGATTCCGTCGATGCACAAGGCTCCATTCTGGCATTTATTATCAACGCATTCGTCAATGTCGACGGAACAATCGTCTTCGGCGTATCCAGCAGAGCACTGGCACACGTAGCTGGTATTCTTATCCATACAGAAACCCTCGTTTTTGCAGTCCTCGTCGAAGCACAGTCGGCAACCAATGTTATCATATTCGGTGAAGTTGTTCCTCAGCTCCATAAACTCCATGGGAGTAAAATTCGCGTTTTGGTACACTTCGTTATATGAGAAATAATGCAGCAGCATGCAGCCGATTCGCACTTCACCTAAACATCCTTTGAAGGGTTCACCTATAAAAAAAAAAAAAAACGGTAGAGACGAATTTTAATTAATGTAATAGGTATTTCATTAAGACTATAGACTTCCAATAAAATTGAATTACAAAATTTACTTAGATCACCGAGTTTTTACCAGAAATCATGCTGCGTGGAGGCAAGGCAGTCGTCAGGGTCCTATCCAAAAAGTCCACTGAATTTCCGTCGATACCATTTCTGGGATCGTGAATGCGTCTATTAGCTTCCAGAGTCACGTAACTATGCCTCTCCGACAAAACTCCTCCAAGGCCTCCCAAAGTCACCGTTCCGGAAAGCAAAAGATTGTACCACAAGGGGAAGCTGAAATTCGGACTCGAGCTTGGCAAGGTTTCCTCGTTGGAATTTTCATAACTGCATTCCATGGAGTCGTTGTTCAGTCTAATGGCGATGTTGGTCCAGTTGCCATCCGGTTCGGGCTTGCCGAAGGTCAGGGTTCCATAAGTCTGACGATTGAGTTTCCACGAGACGGTCACTACGTCTTTGTAAACGGACACTGTAAAGTGTTGGTCCTTGTCTAGGGATGCCATGTGCATCAGAGTGCCGCCAGTGTTCGAACGGTACGAGATGTGAATGGTATCGATGTTGGTGTCGGTCACATTTTTCTCGTCCACTTGATAATACTTGTAGATGAAGGAGGTGCCAATTCCATCGAAGGTCGCGTTGGCAACGCACTCGTATCCGTCATCGAGGTTTTGACATTTGGAGCCGGCCGGGCAGTCCTGCAGCTGACAGAATTCCATCTCCTGGCACATTTTCCCGGTGTATCCTCTGGGACACTGGCACCAATAGTCGTTCCACGTTACGTGGCACGTACCGTTGTGCTCGCAAGGACTGCTCACGCAGACATCATCCGAAACGACCCCAGGGAGGACTTTGTCGTGATCGAAGGAGACTGTCCCGAACTCCAGCGGTTTGATGTCTCTAGCCAATAAGGGGAAAAATTCGACGACCATGGTTTCGTTACCGTTCGAGATCTGAACGTCCTGTATGATGCCTTTGAAATTAACCTGCGGCATCGCTTGAACCTCCATTTGTCTACTATCGATCTGACGGATGTACCGCGATGCCTGGGGCATACCTCCAAGGTACAGCACTGTTACGTTTAACTGACCGGTGGTGCTCAATGTCTTTCTGAAGTACTCCGTACCGTTGATCTTTACCTGTGGTAAACATTATTTCATTATCTTTGAGAATAACTTTGTGATCGTTAAAAGAGATGTAAATATAAAATGCAGGTCCAATTTTCAACTCGGATCTAGAGATCGGTGATCACGTGCTCACCTGTACCAGGGTCACGTTCCTAACCACCTGAATCAGGTGACTGTTCCCGTCGTTCAGCTTAACACCGCCGACTGTATAGGCTTCCGTGCTGTTAAACTGAAGTCTCAACAGGAGTTCACCGCCTTCTAGTTGTGCGGCAATGTACGTTCTGTCTTGTGGCTTGCCATCGAGCTGTGGACTCGGATCCGAACCGAGGTAGAAGATATCGCCGCGGTCTTCTCGAGTGCGAATGAACATCGAGATGTCCACTATGGACCTGATAGCGCGTCTCGCCATGTCAGATACCCTGATGGTCACGTATCCGTTTGTTATGTTCTCGTAGCCAAAAGTCGCCGCTGTCATGTTATACTGGCACGTGTATCCGAGGAAAGGACGTTCACACTCGCAGGAAAAGTCGCTCCACTTGTCCGTACAGTGTCCTCCGTTTTTACAAGGATTGGGAGAACACTGTTCCTCGCGAGGACATCCAGTCTCCACGTTTTCCATCAGCACCGTCCTCGAGGTGGTTCCGGAATACACCTAATGACACGATGCCAATACAGTAACGAATAAAGTAATTTTTGTTCTCATTTTTTTCACTTTGCCAGAATCATGTCAGGCGTTAACCTACTTATTTTTCA
Source organism: Orussus abietinus (assembly GCF_000612105.2). Lineage (NCBI taxonomy): Eukaryota > Metazoa > Arthropoda > Insecta > Hymenoptera > Orussidae > Orussus > Orussus abietinus. The sequence continues at coordinate 51,258 of NW_019394483.1, forward strand.
CATGTGTGTCTTTCGGCTGCTGTAAGTCCATTCCAATATATATTTTTGATTTGAAACATTCCGAGTGACTGTATAAATGTTACTAAATATATTGTAAAAATTCCAAGATGGGGTATTTTCATGATTCGTTAGAAAAAAATTCACGAAAAAAGGGAAAAGGTACAGCCGTCACACGGTACGAGTGCCTTAATGTTACACTAAAATACAATAGAAGTACGGGGATTTATGTTCAAATAATTACCCATTCGCCATTGATTACGACGTCCTCGGTGCAACCGACGAAAAAACGAGGCCCGTGAATCAGTTTACGTAGATTGGTCATCGTGCCGCCGACGAAGGAGGTCGGGAATGACGTAAAGGTACTGTTGGATCCCTCGGTTAAATTGATCGGATAGATGGTTTGCTCCTCATTAGCCGAGAGCACCACGTGGGTGGCATTGATCGCAACGAAAACTTTCTGCCAATGAGAGTCGTTTAAACCACCCCCGATGAAAACGCCTTCCCACTTATTAAGGAGACTGGAGCGCAAATTAAGCCTCCCGTTCACTAGCTCGAGAATGTAAAACGTTGATCCCTTTCCCATGGCCAGCAAACCGCTCGGAAGGGTTGTACGGAATCGGAATTGGATGTCGTATCCCTCGTCTCTGGTCGTGTTCACCATGATGTACGAGTTGATGCCACTGAGAGACATGGTAGTTACCTGGAAATTATTTTCCATTATGAACGCTGCCGAGACTGGCTGCTTCCCATACGGCACAGAACAATATTTCGGTAAAGCTTCCTAAGTCTATCCGCAACAGGATCCAATACAATATCAATCAGTAACCCGTTACCACATTTGTCCAGAAACCCACAAAAAATATCGTCGTAAGAAACCCATGAAAAGGAATGTTTATAATGTTCCAACCAATTCCATTGGATCTCATTGCTCGTATATTTTCAAATATCATTCCTTGTTGTAAAGGGGGTAAACATACGTACCACTGAGATCTCTAAGTTCTGTGCCATAGGGATCAGTAAAGTCGTACCCACCTTCAGCACTTTCTAGTAAAGAGGTGTAGATAAGAGGAAAAGAAGAGAAGCGTGAGTAGAGAGGCGTGTAACGGATAGAAAATATTGCTTCTAGATATACGAATGCTTGGATGCTTACATGGTCGCAAACCTCCCCGTGATATCCGTTTGGACAAGTGCAGTTGAATTTGTGCTCCGTCTCGTCGACGAGATAGGGCCAACAGATGCCGCCATTCTGACAGGCATTACCTTGACAGCCCGTCAAAGCGACGGAACAGTTTTTCCCTCCGTACCCCGGATCGCAATTACAGAAGTAATCAGCCCTCCCGTCGGTACAGTCGCCATGCTTGCACGGAGAATATCTCTTGCACTCGTCGATTTCATGCTGACAGAGATCACCCTCGTATCCCTCGTCGCACTCGCACGTGTAGCCGCCGATTCTGTCCATGCACGTGCCAGCCTGACAGGGATTGCTCTCACACTCGTTTACATTCACTTCGCAGTTTTTCCCAGTCACTCCTTGAACGCAGAGGCACTCGTACCTTCAAACAGAAATATTACAAATGACATCGTTGGTCGAATCAAAGGAACCCGAAGATCCAATGAAACAGAAAAATGACTAGTCTCCAATTACCGAAGTACCCGGTACTTGTAGATTCGCACTCATACCTCACAATTAACATTGGAAGACGTCTTATATTTGTAAGTTTTAAACGGCCATCAGACGTCTTTTACCCCTAAAAGTGAGGTACGAGAATGGACCATAAATATCGCATCAGGAACATTTATGTACACAAGGCGGATTTCGAGTCTACATTCTTCTCAAACAATCTGATAGTCAACTTGAAAAAATATACCGATTTCCAATTATTGAAGTTAGGTTGGAATTAGTTCCTACTACATTTTTAAAAAGACGTATTTCATCCGAATGAACAATCTTTAGGTAGATTCTACCGCACCTCTGGGCATTATTATCAGGAATTATTTCCACTGACGGTACTGTTTAAATATAAGAAGTAACAAACCCGCTGGCATTGGCGTAACTGAATTCCTGCGTAAATATGGCCGGCAAGTTGAGAGCGTCGCTCTTGTAGAGCTCTATATTAGACCTCTCGAGGCAGGTTCCATTAAACTGACAGGGCGAGCTCTCGCACTCGTTCACGTCAATGTCACAATTGCGCCCAGTATAGCCGGGGTAGCATTGACACTTATAATTCTTGACGTCGTCGACACAATTCGCCCCGTTCACGCAGGGATTCGGGATGCAGTCGTCGATATTGATCTCACAGCGGAAGCCCTCGAAGCCGGTGTCGGTGCAGTTGCAGGCATAGTCGTTGATGCCGTCAGTGCATTTGCCGTAGTTCAGGCAAGGCCCGGACTCGCAGTCGTCGATATTGGTCTCGCAGTTGTACCCGGTGAAACCTAGAGAACACACGCAGGTGTAGGCGGCGACCTCGTCGACGCAGGTTGCCCCGTTCAGGCAGGGATCGCTTTGACATTCGTCTATGTCCACGTCGCAAGTCTTCCCGGAATATCCGGGCGGGCAACGACACTCGTAGGTGTTGATCTTGTCGATGCACGTCGCATTGTTCTTGCAAGGTCCGCAGAGGCACTCGTCGATGTCGATGTCGCAGTGGTCCCCGGAAAATCCTGGACGGCAGAAGCAGTCGTAGCTGCCCTCGGTGTTGATGCAAATACCGTTGATGCAGAGCGCGTTGCCCATGATCTTACACTCGTTTACGTCTTTGTCACAGGCTGGGCCTGGAAGCGAACGAAATAAGAATTCCTGAGAACACGTTGACTTGCGTGGGAATATATTAAATACATGTACACTGAGTGAAAAAAAAAAAACCCTTTTTATAAAAAGAGAAATCCTTAGGTCGAATAGACATGACTACTTCTGTTATTATCTTCGAAGATTGACTCCCCTCACCTTTAAATCCTTCCTTGCAATCGCATCTGAAGCCATCCCCAAGATCAACGCAGGTTCCATTATTACAGGGCTTGCTGGCGCAGTGATCAACGATCAGCGTGCAATTTGGGCCCCTGTAACCTTCTTGGCACTTGCACTCGTAGCCATCTACTTGGTCGACGCATATCCTGTCTTCAGGGCAGATGACATCCAGGCAGTCGTCCGTGTTAACGTCGCAGAATTTTCCTTCGAAGCCTACGGGGCACTTGCAGACGAACTCTCGCCTGGATCTAGGAGCGAGGATGCAGCTGCCATTATTCATGCAGGGGTTAACCGCACAAGCGTCGAACTCCCTTTCGCAATTATCTCCCATATAATCCCTGGTACAGTTGCAGCTGTATCCGTTGACCCTATCGATGCAGGTGCCTCCATTCAGGCAGGGCTGAGAGATGCACTCATCCGCATTGATTTGGCAGTTCTTCCCTGTTTGGAAAACAGAATGATTAACATATAGCTGTGCCGAACCTTCTCCAGATTAAGACGCATACTTCCATTTTACCGTATATTTTCCTGGAACGGTTGGAAATGAATTAGGAAGCACGTTTTTAATTACAAACTTACTGTCCGACCGGGCAGATAAATGACGCTAGAGATAGTGTCGTCATCGTTTAAGTTAAGGCACGCAAAGATTAGCGACGTTTCTTATGATTAGACTTTGAAGATTAAATTAGAAGATGAAAATGTAATCCGAGGAAAGACAGTCGAAATTCGGGAAGTGGAGATGAGTCGAAGAGAATGATGGTAGGCGTCACATATACGAAAGCAGGATTAAAAGCGACAAATCACGGAAGCCGAGGGAATGAAAAAGCTCGACATTTTACCGGTGAATCCTGCAGGGCACTGACAATAATATCCGTTCAGCTGATCGATGCAAATTCCGCCGTTCCGGCAAGGATCACTCGAGCACTCGTCAACGTCGATGGAGCATTCGAGTCCTGTCCATCCAGGCTCGCAATCGCAGAAATATCCGCCAGGCTAATCGGGAAGTAAATAAAACACTTGCACGTGGCGGAACAGAAGCGACGATAAAACCATGTACATACATCCATGTACTGCTTAAGCGAGTCTAAGTGTCACTTTTTACCGTATGAATTCAACATCCCAGTTCCTCACCATTATTCAAGGTTAATCCAACGAATTGTCCGATACATCGATAACTACATATTTATAGCAAAGAGTCTCGTTAATAAGAGGAATCTATAAATTTGGAGATAAGCTAAGACCTCTTCGTAGATTAAAAAGCAAACATTGCGGCGAATTCAAAGATGATTTCTTCGGTCAAAAGATCACACGTCTCCTTCGGATATGTATTCATCGAGTTTATTTTTCAGTTCGTTGTATTAACGGTAAAACATAGGAAGGAATGTTGGTGAATCGATACGGCAAAAAGTGATTATTACATTTCGAATCTTTAAGGGCCGGCCAATTACTCACGTAATCGTGGCAGGTTGAAGGCTGTTTACAGGGACCTTCCCTGCAGGTTAGTGGATCCTTGCATTGGGGACCTGTCCAGAACCTGGGGCACTTACACTTTACGCCGTAGATGGTTTCGATGCAAGTACCTCCGTTGAAACACGTCGTGCACCAGTCAGAAGCAAGAGAGGAGCACGTCGGCCCTGGCGAGGATCAACCGGGTACGGGAAAGCAAAGCAGAACAAACACAAGAAATATGAGATAGCTGCTACACGATGACGTACATGGCGAGATGACGAGATGGCAAACAAACGGAGATATGAATGGCACACTAAAAACATTTAAAGCGCCAAAGCGACATCGAACACAATCTTCGAGAGTTTCTCCCAAATGATCGGTTACCTGGCCTCGTGATACAATTAAATCCTTGCAAACAATATAATCTTGCACGTCTCTCTTAATAAAAAAAAACATTTCAGATAATAATCCCGCGACAACATAAATGTACACGAAGAAAAAATGTGTTCGGAGTTAATTAGTAATAGTTGAATGGAGTTAAATAAACCGTAGCATAAATTCAAAGAAATATAGCCTTCGCCATAAAATTGCCGAATGTTTAACTCTGATGCCTTGCATCGACCGAATACTTCATATCTTAAAATAATAAATCATTTTCTTTTAATCAAAGAAATTCTTATTCTCAGTGTAGATGTCGACATTAAGAGGGAAGAGTCTTTCCCAGTAGTACCTGTCTATACTTCTTGATATCCAAAGCGGCGTTCGGACATATCGATAAACAAGAAAAAAGCTATATCTTCCGAAAAATCCTGCTCAAAGCTTTCATTAGTCCTTCGGCCTTTGAGGCGTGTCCGCATTAGGCTACCCGGCGAGTGTGAAAGCTAAATTATTCCCGGCGCCCCTAAGTCGAGGGGTGCAATCGACGAGGTCGTCGAGAGCTCCGAAATCCACTCTCGATCGTTCCCGCGTGAAATCCATTTAGCGTCGCCGGGGCAATCGGGCCCAGGTTTACCTTTCCACTCCGGCGGGCAGGTGCAGTTGTAGCCGTCCTTTCCGCTGGTGCAGCTGCCGCCGTTGGTGCAGGGATTGCTGGCGCAGTAGTTGATGGTGCAATTCGGAGGATTGCCCATGAATCCGGGCTTGCAGACACACTGGGGCCCGTGGGCGTCCTCAACGCAAATGCTGTTGGACGGACAGGCGGCGTGCTCGCAGAGGTTCCTTGACTCGCAGTGGAACCCGCCGAACCCTGACGGGCAGAGGCAGTGATAAGAGCCGACATCGTCCACGCAGGTTCCACCGTGGACGCAGGGACTCGAGAGGCACTCGTTCAGGTTCAGCTCGCAATTCTGGCCGTCGAAGCCCTTCGGACAGCGACATATGTAGCCTCCATAGTTGTCGAAGCACTCCCCGTTGTTCAGGCAGGGGTTGTCCAGGCACTCGTCGATGTTCATGTCGCAGTTCACCCCTCGATAGCTGGGGAAATGAGAAACAGAGGTCTGTGAGAAGTGGAGCCCCTACGATAACGGCGCGATAACAGGGGAGCGCTCGAATTTCGCGACGGATAGACCTACGTTAATTATTCCCGCAAAGAGTCTCATCTATAAGTCAGGAGGGACGCAACCTCGAGAGCTGGCCGAGCAGCAGGGGGAATTCCTAAACACGTCCAGGAGTTCGTAAATTATCATAGATGGGCACGCGGAAGTAATTCATGATTTTCTGGCCCCGCTGACGAGAAAGCCAACGTTAATGGCGTATCCTACTCGTGAGTGAATTTCACGTTTCCCAAAAAAGGAGCTTTTAGATCCGGAGCTAAATATAAGATTCGCTGAGAGTGCAGCCGATTCAGCAGTCCTCCGTACCCAGTCCTTTGCGCATCTGCAAGTATAATTGTTAATGCCGGCGGTGTACATTCGCACGTGTAACCTCTAGCTTTTCCAGGGACTTCGTTCCCATCCTGTGGATAGACTCTTCGCGTATCCAGGTTGGCAAATGCAGATGCAGCCGTTCTAGGTTGACGATAACGACACCGCGGAGGTTCTTCGATGACCTATGCTAATCGGTACCTCAGCAAACCATCGTTAAGACATCGGAGAAACCTCAATTTTCAAATACGTATACGAGCCTATAAATCTACGAGACGTATTTCACGAGCTTCAAACATCTTTTTTAAAATCGTCGTAGACAAAACCGCAGTCATCAATTATTCCTTCACGAGTTGGTTAAAAATGAATAAGGAAAGCCTGTAGATTTGGGGTAAAATGTACAAAATATTAGATTCGCTAAGGGGGGGCCGATTTCGCAGCCCCCCCTAACCGTTCCTATCGCATCTGCAAGTGTAATCATTAATGCCGGCGATGAACATTCGCCCTATAACTTTTAGCTTTTCCAGGGACTTTGCTCCCGTCCTATGGATAGACTCTTTGTGTATCCAGATTGCCCAATGCAGATGCAGCTGTTGTAGGAGTCATTGGCAATAACGATATCGCGGAAGTTCTTTCATAACCTATGCTAATTGGTGCCTCGATGAACCGTTCTTAAGACATCGGAGAAACGTCAATTGTCAAATACGTCTACGAGTCAATAAATCCACTAGATGTAATTTATGAGTTTTAGACATCCTCGAGGATATCCTCCTAAAATCGACGTAGACAAAACCGCCGTCGTTAGTTATTCATTAACGAGAGGGGTTACAGGTAATAGTAATAATAATAATAATAAAGTTATAGTTAAAGTTAAAAGTAATAGTAATATTAAAAGTAATAGTAATAATTGAGAATATTGGAATCGTTAACAATAAGGGGACAGTCGATTCCGCAGTCCTCCCTACCCGGTTCTGTCGCATCTGCAAGTGTAATTGTTGATCCCGTCGATGCAGAGGCCGCCATTCCTGCAGGGGCTCGAGGAGCACTCGTTCACGTTGACCTCGCAATTCTTCCCCGTCCAACCAAGAGCACAGTCACACCTGTAGTCGCTTTCGGACAGGGCGGTGCACACCCCCTCGTTTTTACAGGGGTTTTGCTCGCAAAGACGAGCACCGATCTGCGACTCGCACCGACTCCCCGTGAACCCAGGTTGGCAGATACAGGTGTAGTCACCCCGCGAGTCCTCCGAGCAGGTCCCGCCATTCTTGCAGGGGCTGCTGTTACAGGGTGGACCTGCAAAGACGTCAACATGCTTTAATACACGACACCGCGAGGTCAGGGGAAATTAAATAAATAAATCAAGCGAAGAAGCATTGCGAGTGCAGTAATCGCGCATGCACCATCACCGGAGATATACCCTCGTCGCTGAAGTTGATCGCTAAAGAAAGTTGCACTATTATTAAATTAAAGCCCAAGATGAACCAAGTGGATTGCCAGCTTGCCTGGAGTCGACAGGCTGGGAATTAGTCTAATGGGATTAATAAAATTCGACTGAGCTCGAAACCAAGATTAATCTGATACTGTCCCTCTAAAACGAGGAGTTTTGTTACTGTGTTAGTTGATGGAACACTATTGGATAATGCATCCTCCTTACGTTCACATGCAGTGATAAAAGTACCCATTCCTAAGAAAACGCATCAGCTGATAAATCAAATTTCATTCATTTTTATGTATCACAACAAACGGAATATCGAGAATAACAACACCGCTACCACGAGCCAGCCCAATAATTATAAATTGATCTGGAGAGATCTCAAAATGAGCGTTTTATTTAAGAGAAAATATGCACACCCCCTCTTCTCACTCAAGTCCATTCCAATAACGAAAATGAAACACTGTAAAGCGAGAAGAACGTGAAACGTGCCCTTTTTAACAGCCTCCATGATAAAACCATGCGTGAGATGCAAAACAGGGCGAGAGAAATGAAGCTACGGTGTAGACGTTAATAAGCAACATTTTGAGAGATACAGACGAATAGGGTAATGAATAAAAGATTCCCAGAGAATGGAGGCAGGAAGCCCTTCCGCTACAAGAGGAAAAGATAGACCACCCCGAGAAAAAGAGGCGAATGATCGTTCAAAGTGGTCTACCATCGTCGACCTCGCAGTTGTTGCCGGAATATCGGGCGTAACAGTGGCACTCGTATCTGCCCTGTCTCGACACACACTTCCCATGCATCATGCATGGTTCATGATTACAGTGGTCCATGGAGACTGCGGTTACGGCAGCCAAGCCGCCCCCGATGCTGTTGGGGCCACCTGAAATTTTCAGACAAATCCATGCAGTCCGCTAAGGGCGCTAATCCCGCGCCCGGCTCTTGGAAAATCGCCCCTCGCGGCGAGGCAAGGCGCTTCGACGGGGAACGTAAGAAGTCGTACTGGGAAATTAACCGACTAGGCGAGAAGATTAATTAATAAGCTTGGGAGACGTTCGGTAGCGGATTTGAATCTCTGATTAATCATTCGATTAAAATGAATAATGAAAAGATGGGAAAAAAAGGAAAGAAAGCCTCGTGACAAGGCTGCGGGAAATAATAACCGGACGTTGCGAGAGCTCGGTTTCCTGGCTCTTGGTTCTACAGATTGCACAGAGGATAGAGCTAATTTCAATGGAGGGGATACGGTACCGCTAATGATCTAGAAATGTCATTTCCTAGAGTCGCGGTTAAACGATGCGTGAAAATCGATGGAAGAGGAGCGTCAAATAAATTTTCTTTTTTTTTTTCCCGGAGTAAGGGTTCCACATATCTAAGAAGAGTCCTTGTTGATATTACAAGAACATTAATTTCGACGTGGTGTTCCCATAAACCACGATTTCACATTAAAAACTAAGTAAACTAATAAGAATAATCATGGTATATTTATACATTTTTACGTAACATTAATTCCTTTTCACCAATTTTATATAGTTCTATCCTCTGCGTAACTGAGGGCTGCGTAAAATTGTTGAACATATCGACATCTTCGAAACAATTTTCAAGAAAAATCAGCTTTCGCTTGGTCGGTCCCGCGCTTGATTAATGCCTGCTCGGTAATTGTCTCCGACTTTCCGGCGTCTACCGGGAAATCGCGACCTACGGTAATTCTGAATTGTAGGTAATTATTAGACGGAATTGCGGAAGCCTTACATCCTCTGGAGTCCCCAGGGCAGGATCCGAAAATGGCCCCGAAGTTGACGGAGTCGTTGAAGAGGATCCCCGGCCCCTGGAGGATGCACCCCTTGAAGCCCTCTCCGACGACTAGGGATCCGTTCACCTCGTAATCCGGCAGCAGGAGAATGGCCGAATTGTAGGTGGAGTTGGCGATCACCTGGGAACACGGGAAACGGTCACCGAACCAGTTCGGAGGAAGAACCCGATGAAGATCCTTTTTTTAACCGTGCAACCAGTTCCTCCGAGCACAATTACGTTACGTTCGCCGTTGGCTTACGCATCGCCGATATGCGGAACGCAATGGAAATGTTACACCCAACTCTGGATGCACCGCGAAATATCCACAATTGAGCGTGTACACCTTACGCCATAACTACTTATAAATTCCATTCCTACATCGATATATCTCGACCGCGTAGATAAACAGCGCATTATCATAGATTTAAAACACAGCTGACATATTAATTGCATAAAACGCCCACATATGATCATTCGCATAATTTTCATACGATTTTTAAAAATACACCGAGAGCATAAAATAAATATCACATTACGCGGACGGAAGGTACGGAATTCTGAATCCGATCCACGTTCGTAGCAGTGCTATATTATCTATGCAACGTATCGGTGTCGTGCATCGAATGCATTCAATCTGCAATGTATATTCTAAGCGTCTCTCCAAAACCGAATTTACTCCTTTCTTATGGGGAAAAAAAATGTTAAGTCTATTAAATTTCTACACACTCCATAACCTAAATCAACCTACCAAATAAATTTCAACAACAAAACAAAAATCCAAAAAAAGAATGCAAATTTGGGGCTCGGTAACGGATGTTTACACAAATTGCGTGTTTTCAGCACGCTTATGACATTGCCTGATACCTGCAGCTGAGGGAAGGGAGCTCGAGGACAATTGTGACATTTGTAATGTACTCAAAGATACAACTATGTCCCGATATTATTTTTCTTAAATATTATGAGGCAAAGTTAAAAAAAAAAGGAATATTCCTCCAAGAAATGTTATAATAGTACCGGATTTTTCTTACACCGAGAAAAAAGATCAGTCGACTGAAACAAGTATGTAGTGTTGACATATGACATGGTGGTCTGAATCGTATATAATTGAGAAGAAAAAAAAAAATTATTTCCTTGAGAAGAAAAATTGACGTTGATTTAAAGGAATTTTGCATACTTGATCTGACATTTCTTTGGACGCATTTGATCTCAGGAGTTTGTTGTCGCAATGCATATTTCTTTCAGTCGACTTATACTTTTCTCAGTGTACCTTGGTGGCCAAATATCTCACCTGGGTGTGTCCAGCAGCACCGAGGGTGAGATTTCCGAGCCTGTACTGGAGGTTGACGTTATGCCAGGCATCGTCGAGGAACCGGCCATTGAGTTTGACCTCGTATCGCTGTTGCTCGACCACGGCCAAGAAGAGCAGGCCTTCCGGGGTGACTTCGAGGCTTATCCAGTCCTCGTCGAACTTCTGCAGGAAGAGTCGGCCCCCGTCGCAGGTGCGGAAGCTGAGGCCGGTGTGCTGGTGCACCGAGACCGTCGACGAAAGCCTCAGGAAGGCCGAGCCGTTGAAGTAGGCCTCTCGAGGAGCCTCCCTGTACTCGAGGGTGCTCGTCACCTGGCCCGACTCGTGGCTGGCCGTCGACAGGGCGAACAGAACTAGGACACATAGTTTCAAATTAGTCTTTGCACTTAGTCTTTCAAAAGGAAAGGGTGTGGGCGAACTCGGCGGAAGGTGATATCCTTTTTGAAGTTTGAAGTCAAAGGATGGGCAATTTGGAATGAAGAAAAGTACTCGTGTCGATAATTTTTAGACGTCCACGTGATTTCGAGCATCAACATCAACAATTTCCCAAGCGAATAGCCCCTCGATTTGGATAATACGAGAATTTCAGATAGGAAGATGCTAATTAAATCGATCTCATTTAAATCTCGAGTGTACGCTTATGTCCGCCTTTATAGCCTCTATTTTGGTTCAATGCTTTATTGAGATTTATTCTCAAGATCCTTTCCTTTACTCCTGATTCTAGGATCATAATTTGTTATAATATAGTAAACTAAAGTGTGATAGAATGTACATGTTTTATATTATACTTTTTATCAAAAGCAATAATGCAATGCACTGGTAATTTTAACATACTTTGCACCTAGTTTTATTCCATCTTCTTTCAATGACTAGTAGTTTTTAACATTTTTAGGGCTAATTAATACAATGTGGAATAACCCTTCTATTTTCGGAGGTTTCTCAAGCTTCAATTCAATCGAACCCTTTCCGAGGACTCGGAGGTTGTAACGAGGAAAATGAACTCTGAGATTCTTAGCGAATGAAATGAAACTCCAGTGGGCAGACTCAATGAATCAATATTAAATTGAATAAATGGGAGGAGATATTAAAATCCAGGAATTCACTTATTACGTTCTTGCGATGAAAGGGAAATGTTTGACTTGGCAGGTTGTCGCGTATTTGGAGAGTAAATGTTAGGACAGGGTACATTCGTATCGATAGTAAAAAAAAAATGATAAGAACAAAAGGAACAAAACAAGGAACCTAAAGAAATTGTCAAACCCAAGTTCGCTAATTCACCGGCTCGGAAAAATACCTTGGGGTTTACAAGTGGCGACCTTTGTTGCCCGGACTCGATAAGATTGCGAAATCGATTAACGATAAGGCTTTAACTGCATTCCGACTCGGGTTTATCACAGAACCTACAGCGTTAACTTGTCGAGCCGACTTTTTGACGGATGAGTCAGAAATAGGGCATGCGTGGTCCCTTAGTTTCGGGCCGTTGGAGTAAAAACCGATACCAGGACAAAGTAATCGATCGCCGGAGCAAACGTTTAGAGAACTGGGCCAAGGAAAATCGATATCTGGCCGTCTCTCTCTTCCCGACGATTATCGGCGCGAAGAGAGCCCGAGATTTATCAAGATCCACGTCAAGCCCGATCGATCGATGCCTGATAGGCCGATCGAGATTGTACCGACGAATTGAGTAAATCCTATGAATAAGCCGCAGTCCAATGTGTATTACGCGTACCAGTGATAGTGGCACCTTATCTCTCGGTTATTCAACGAATGGATATGGCATAAATAAAATCGAGCATTTAAGGAGTTATTCCTTTGTTTTCGGTCGAGTGAAGTCGATTTTTCCTTTCTAACTTATTACTTATCCACGATTTATTTAAAATAATTACGTAGAGGAATTTTTGAAAAAATTGAGAAAATTCGAAGATGAGAGCGCCCATCCTCAGAATACATATACACGTAGATCAATTGATTTCTATTTTGGCTCGTTCGATTAATAAATAAATCCTTTACTGAGTTTATCTCAATGAAATTAATCGACGAATAAATTTTTTTGCTACACTTTATTTGCTTTTTTTTTTTTCTATGAGAAAAAAAATCCCCATAAAATGCCCAGTTTTAGAGTTCTTGAAGACCAAATACCCTTTTCATAGCGGTCAAAAAATAATCCAAAAAATGATCGTAAGCTCAATATTAATTGAGATACTTAAAAGTACTTTTTTATTTTGCATTATCACCCTGTAACGCGGAATATGCTGCAGGGTTTATATACAAGATATATATTATCGGTTTACGACAGTCACCTTTTTTTGGGCCGCCTCCTCTTCAGAAATTTCGCGAAAATCCGGCGCGAGTGCACGCAGGCAAACGAGCGGGCACGCACACGCGCACGCGTGTCGATTGGAGCCTTGGCAATAAATAATGCATGAATCGTTTCTGCAGGACCGTGTAAGGCTGCGGCCGCAAATGGCCGTCGACTCGTGGAAGGGCCGCGCGTAACCCGGAAAGAGAGAAGTGCAGAAAAGCGGCTAAAGATCGGCACCGTTCGGTCGTTAAAAGCCAAACTCGAAAGTGCTCTTCCCACCGGCGCAAAGATGGCCAACAGAGTCTACTCGGATTGCTCGGCGTGAAACTATGCGTCACTTTTGTTATAAAACTGACAGATGTAGCCTTTATGATTTCTACACACGAAGAGGTCACGTTCGGACCGATTAGAAAATGTGAAACTGAAATGAGCCAGGTGGAAAAACATACGGACGAAGACTTATACATTAATATAGGTCGTTCCGAATGTGATATCCTATATAAACATAATGATACCTGTAGGTATTTCAATAAACACATTTAAAAGTCGGGGTACAAAAGCTTAATATCGGGAGCCATATAAGGTAGACGTACACGTAAACATAAATAAACCTTAAATTGAATGGCATGAGGTACTTCATGCATTCCACTCGGGGGGCTCTTTCTCGTTACATGTTTATTTTTTTTTCTTTTCTTATGAAATTTTATAAGCGACCCACGCGTCAATAAAATCCATCAAAGAGGGAATGTTTAAAGGAGTCGACGATGGAAAAGAGAAGGTCCACGTGTATAAATAAGTATCTAGGAGCGAGGAGAGGTCGCTGAGAGGAAGAGAAAAGTAGGCACGTACATAAATGATTTATAAGTTACACGGTGATGTAACGAGTATTACGCCACCGGGAGCGGATAATAATAAAGAAGAAAAAAGAAATACAACGCGTGGAGACTGTCCGGTCGAAGAGATGGCAGAGATTCGAACGAGTGATCAAGAGTCGGTGGGAAAAGATGAGCGATAACCATCGTGAAAACTTACTCAAATTTGAACATCGACTTCGAGCCGACACAAGAAGCACTTTGTCGCCCATAGACGCGTTAAAAGTTACGACATCGAGTCTCACGCGGTGAAGGAACGTTACCACAATTAGGTGCATTCAATCTCAATGAAGAATTGTCAACTCTCTAAATTAAATTTTTTCTACGGTTCTTGTTAAAAAAAATAATAATACAAAAAAATTAAGAAAGTTGTGAAGTTTGACATTGAGCGGATACATGAGATACTTTGTTGCACACGGAAGGGCCGTCAAGAATTTCAACATTTCCATATTGTAAAGAACCATCACCGTAACAGGTGTATTTAATTCCAATGCAGAATTTAATTTCTTTATATATTGTTCTTTATTTTCCCAATGATTCAATTTTCTACTATTTATGTGATTACAGTAATTACTCGACAGCACTGTTACAACTTTTCCCTATTACCAAGTGCCAGGCTTACGGGCTGCGATAATTACGCGACCGCGAAACAACAATTCCATGCTGATAAAAGTGAGGAGAACCAGGAACTCTAAGAACATTTATTACGATCGTCGGCGCAATACAAAGCTGTCGCTTGCGCATAAATCTTCGGGTTCTCAAGAGGAAACTCGTCCATCGGAGACGCGTCTAAACGACGGACGCGGAAAAGAAATCCACCGTTGACGTCGTCGCCGAAGGAGCGTCGTTTCTCCGAAGAGGCCATTCTCGTGGCTGATAGGCACTCGCAGGAATTGCTGGACCCGAGTAATTGGAATACCTGAGAGTCAAGTCTACACCCATGTTCGCGACTCCCACGCTCCCGGAGAGTGTGTCAGCGGAATCGAGAGTTATCTCGAGGTATCCCAGACATGGGAGCGAATCTCAAGCGATTCCGACGAAGACGTTCCGAATGATTCCCAAAGACACGATGTCTCGCCCGAAAGCGTTGTTTCGAAACTCGCAAAAGGCCTGGATCAATTTTACCCTACATACATTCTCTAATATTTCATTTCAAGACGGTACCAAAACATCAGTCGCGTACCAAAGATGCGAGAGATTAGTATAATACATAAAACGAAAAACAGATATTCCGTGAAAAGTACATGAAATTAATCGGATATAAGACTACCAGCTACTGTAGTCACGGTAGCTACATGGCCAATAAAAGTACGCCGTGTTGTCTTAAACGAGGCACCTTCGACAACATGACTAAGTGATAAGGTTACGTTTATTCGACCGCATGTATAAAATGACAAAGTAGTTTGATACGTTAGGTTAAGGAAGAAGACCATTACTCGTATTTGTACCTGTACTCACGCGCACCTATCGACATACATAAATGGAATACTTTAATTATTTCTCATTTGCATCGTCTCCACATAATTCCCCGTTATGTGTTATTAATTAATAAGCGCCACGGGATGAGCGCATTTTCCGGCACTATGAATGCGTGACCCGTGGACGAGACACGCCCCGTGCTGGCGCGGAGTAAGGCGTCGCGACGTGCGAGGAATGTTAAATGTAAAATCGCGCCAAGAGGTCTCCCTGGAGCCCGGAAGTGACGTCTACGAGACGTCGAATGACGTGTCCACGCGTGGATCCTCGAACGGTGACTCTTGGCAGACGCCAAGGAACAATGAAGGGCGAAGAGAAGAGGGGGAAAATAATGAAAAAAGAAAACAAAAGAACGAGAGAAGGGATGGGAAAGAGGTGCGGAGACGAGGAGAGCCAAGAAGAGGCGAGCGGAGATGCAAACCGACGAAACGAGATGCAAAAGCGACGAAATGGGATGCAAAGAGATGCCAAGAGATCAGGAAATGCCGCTTGTGCAGATGCGCGAGGCATCGAAATCTCTGCGATGTGGGAGCGCCCCGGGACGTCTCCCGCCGCGAGCGACGCGTCGTGGCTTATCCGGAAACGATTTGCGGTTGAGGATTAAATTGATACCGCGCGAAGAGGTCACAGGGGTCACCTTCCAGTAGGCATTTAGCGCAAAAAGGTATTAATAACTGTATTTGCGAGCAGAATAAACGATTAGAGACCAGTATCAGAGATTGATTTCGAGAGAGTTTGAATAGAAAATCGAAGATGGAACATGGCCTTGATAAGGTGTGGAGTTCGAAGTGTATATTTATATAATTACTTAGACCGATGCAAACGACCGACGTTTAGAATATAATCTTTTTATCGAAATCGCGGATAGCGGTAACGAGCAATCCTGCTTATCCGTTCCGGCCTCGTACAGAGTATCATTACCAGATTGCGGAGATATCGCTAGGAAGGTTTGCATGCTTAAAGCGGACTTAATACGCCCGGTAATTGATACCTTGGACTAGATTCATGTCACCCGGATTTACGAGAAGCAGTTACGAAAATGGATGCTCGTTTCAGGGTACCACAATGTTCGCCCATAGCCTTAACTGTAAACGATCCCGTATTTCAGGTTTCTTTTTGTTATTACCTCCAACCAATTCGAGTTTCTCGATTTTCAATATCTGGATATATTAGGGCCACGTTTTCTGAAGATTCTTGAGAGCGCTGAAGTCTAGATTGAAAATGAGATTCGCTCCTCGTCTAATCGTGAGACTCAAATATATGGATACTCTGGTATCGGTTTCCGGCTAAACCTGTTATCATTAATCAATGTAACGATTATTAAGGCTTACGGGCCTCGATGAGTCACGAGCCACGTGAGCATGGCTTAAGTCTCGCGTCAATTTCAGTTACGCGCTCTCCGCAATCCGGAGCGCAGGACTAAATGTCTCCGAAGTCCTGGAGCGTTTCCAAGAGGTCGCCATATTCGGTCTGGCATCGAGCCTGGAGAGGTCGTAAAGGTGTTCCGCTCGGCGTCGCACACGCCGGACGTGTTTTCCGGTTTCTGCGCGGATGCCGCGGGATTTCTCCGCACGTAAGACATCCGCGCGGTTCCTTTCTTTGACCGCCCCCGACACGCAACGGCGAAGTCGACCGGCCATCTTGTGTAGCTCGAGGACGCGCGGCATTCAATTTTATCGAATTTCAAAGCTGTCCCTATGTTAGACTATTATTAATCTAACAAATAAATAGATTTAAGAAATTTATGCATTTAAATATACGACACCAAAAGACAATCACGCAATTCTTCCTTCGACCTCCCCCGACGCATAACGGCGACATCGATCAGCCATCTTGTTTAATTCGTGATTGTAAGTGTTTAAAGTTCTCAACTTTCGAAATTATTTCCACGCCACTATTTCAGTATACACGTAACGATATAGATAAAGCCGCAAAATGCATGAATGCAAAAGAAAAGATAGTAGGGTCATTACGATTTGGAGACGTAATCTGCAAGTCTTTTGCCTGGTAATTGCCGCAAGCCCGTAAACATTTGTTTGACCGTCTGTTCAATTCTCTATACAATTCTCGGAAGGTTTGCAGAGATAAGGGCCGCGTTTTCCTCCGTCCTTTCAAATAATTTCCCTCCTCACCGTAGGCTTCATTACCAACGCGACAATTAACGCGCTCCTGCAACGTCGAGCGCTTCGAAAGCGGTTTTCCGGTATCGCGCATCACGACGACGCGTTTGCTCATGCGGAATTACCCCGCAATACGGAACGAATGCGGCCCTGCCGTTGATGGCCCTGACCTTTGCAAGTCTCATAAATTAGATGAACCCGCAAACGCTCGCACGGTTCTGCAACGCGCCTTCCGATCCAAGCTCGGTCGCCATTGTTGGAAGCATAGGTGAAACGGTCCGCGAAAACGCACATCGCGGAGATATGAATTATTCATCTCATTAACAGTGGCATATGCATTTTTCTAAGTCCCCGTCAGTCGAGGTTGCAGTCCTGCTTTCGCGGTTTTCCAAGGTCGAACTTTTGCGCCCACACTCGGCGGCCATTTTTGCGCGTCGCGATTGAAATGGGATAACGCGCAACGCCCAGAAATAAATTATTCAGCTCATTTCCAGGGCTTTATGTGTACTTTCTAACGCAACATTTACAGACACTGGAATATTCATTCCGCGATGTAGTAGGCTGAGATTTTAGGTCTAAATTCAGCGGCTTCTTTTATATCCAAGGCCGAGACCAGACTACACGAAATGAATTATTCAGCTCATTAGTGGGGGCCCTGTGTATTTGTCGGGATAATTTTTACTGGGCCGGCATTGTATTTAAATGTCACCGTAGGTGCGAATAATGACACGTAAAAACATGTCTCGGTGCGAGCGATAATTAGAGAAACTCGAGGACCATTTGTCAAGCGACCGATCGCGGCTGTTGTAAAGTAAGTCCTATAATTCACAAGGCGAACTTGAATCATTCCTAAGAAGGGAAGATGTAAAAGCAAAAAAAACTTGAAATATTTCATCTTTACGTCTTCCCCAATTTTCACGCCGTTTAGGGTCATCGGGTTCATTGGTTTGTTTAGTGTCATTTGTAATAAATAAATACGAAACAAAGAATTATACAGGAACGAAGAAACGCGATTCGGATCGAAACGGATCCGGAAAAAGACGAAGGTTAAAAGCGACAAAACAAATGTTACCTTTCCCTGTGGTAATCTAAATTTGCATAAAATCCAAATAACCAGCATTAATTTACCCATACGTTTTACAAAACGTATAAAGTGCCAAGTCGCACTTAACACTAGAAAGACTGAAACTTATTATATACCTATATTGCCCCAAAGCAGTCAAAATGACTGCACTGTGAAAGAATAACTAATGTGTAAAGAAATTTGTTTAAAATTAATTTTTAATATTTTTTATATTATTTACAGTCATACAATAAGTTATTAGTTTGTATTAACAATAAAAAAATTTACTTCACTTCTAAAAAAAATGTATGCATTATTTATACATTTTAAGCAAATGAAAGTGGAAATCTTTTTATGTGTACATCTTCCACAAACATACTTTTTACATTTTTCATATATATTATTTGTTTTGTTATTGTGGCAAAGTCGTACTTGACAAATTTTTCGTTTGTTAGAATATTTTGTATTTGATGATGTTGCAGTTGATCTTTATGGGTCTTCATGTTCTGATGAATTTTTCTGTCTTGCAGCTCTGTAATCGGTGGAAAGCTGTTCTGCTAATTGAAACAAGAACTGTTTTCATTGTATTTGTATTCCTGTCGCTTCTTTGTAAAGGATCCAAGCATTTATAGCAGCCAAATCTAAAATATTGAAAAATATTTGGAGGGGCCATCTACGAGAACTAGATTGTACTGTATATTTTCTGGCCATTTGATCCGCCATATCAACTCCAAATTTTGTTTTGTTATAAAATCGAATAGAGTCCGGTAACATTTTTTTATTACTTTTATCAATTTTCACAAATTTATGCCAGAAACTTAGAATAGCTACTCTTTTATTCCGTTTGCTTTTATATATTGTAAGGACACAATTTTCTGATTTATATAGGAGAGTGGAAAAACGAGGCATGTTATCCTTCGTTTGTTTGGCTGCTTTGGGTAGTTCTCTTTTATTTCCTCTAATAGTTCCAACTAGTGTTGTTTTTTTGGCCAATAATTTCGTCGCGAGTGACATGCTAGTGAAAAAGTTATCGGTCGTGATATTCCTTCCACAGCTTGTATATGGCTCGACAAGTTTCAGAACAACGTGTTCACTGAGAAGCATTGACGATGGTCGTTGTTCATCTTTCCCCAAGTAAGGGAAACCATTCAAAACGTACTTGCTACTAACATCTGATGCAAGCCAGAATTTGATGCAAAATTTGTTGGGTTTATTAGGCATATACTGTAAAAACTTGCACCTGGCTTTTGTCGGAAATAATTGCTCGTCCACTTTTATATTTTGCCCTGGTTGATAGCAAGCTTGACTATTTTCAATGAACTTGTCCCATATTTCCGAAACCAAGGCAAATTTATTTGTTTGGAGGCGTCTACTTCTTTCGGTTCTTTTGTCAAAACGAATAAATCGTAGGATTTGCTTGAACTTATCTTTGGGCATAGTTTTTCTAAAAAAATTCGGGACCCCACTTTGCTGACCATAAATAACTCAGTTTAAAATTTTTTTCTAAAAATTTTCCAAGTAGTCAAAATGACTGCTTTTGGGCAATACAGGTATAACACATATAAATATATATACCGGAAATGAAGGAGGGGGGAGGCAACTACTATGATTAATAAACGCATTTATATGTTGTACAAAAAGTCACAAAATTATAAGAAGCTGTGTCATTATATACATAATTGTTTTTCTAATTGAAATTGAAAAGCAGTCAAAATGACTTCCTTAGGCAATCTAGTGTTAATAACCGAGTGCATCCCGTTCATGTATATATATTCCACTTGCGAACGCATCTCAATGATCGCGAATTTCCATCCTCGGTAAACTGCAGACTAATTCATATCCACGCGGTAGGTAGGGACTAAAAAATATGGTTTCGCCCTTTTTTCAGGATGACGGCAATTAATGCATGACCCTGCCCTTTCCTCTCGACATGGTCTACAGGAACAACGGGACACCTGGCACGATGCAGAAATGTGCATCGGTGCATTCGGCTTCCGCGACGCTCTCGAAGGGCGTCGACCACGCTTCGGCGTTGCGGTATCATCAGGGCTCGTAAAAGTTACGAGAACCGGCGAATCACTCGAGTTTCGCGCTCCTCACCCGCCAATTACCCCCTGGAAGAAGACTGCGAAGAGGGCTTTCCTCGTTCTTCGACTTTGTTCTGCAGAATCCCGCCGAAGAGCGAGCGATGCAGACGCGAGCAATGGCGACGATGCACAGCGTATATATATATACGCGCGGAGCGCTGCGCCTCTTGCCGGCATTGAAGTCTCTTTGTTATATGGAGCGCCGATTGCAGGAACGCGCGGAGACCTTCAACCGGCGGGAAAAACGCATCGCAGGTTTCAAGGGTTACAAGCAGAAGCGAAGGTAGAGCGTATTCGACTCAAAGATAAGACTGAGGAATTTTAAGTTTCAGGAAATTCACGGATATTCCAGCCGCTACCAATGCTACGAGCGTGGGGAACGCCTGCGATGATGCAGGGTACCGTTGATCGAGAACGGATAGGAAAAGAGGGGAAACGAGTTTTCAAGGAGAAATGACGGCATTGATATCGATGAACGATTACTTGAAAATCTAAACAGGTTAATGCTAGTCTCGCGCTGCTCTAGGTGTTCCTCTTCGCCTGGAGAACATCGCCGGGAACGCGCCAATAAGGAGGACTAACTTCTCCGCAATCTTTTCCTTCCAGTCTAAACCGAATCCTTGTACTGTTAGGATCGATTTATATTCGAGGAGAGAATTTCTTTAAGAGAAATGTGGGGAAAGCTTGCGCTTCTCTCTGGATTTGACGAAACGATTCTTTCTACATCGCGTAGAAGTATGCGAGGTTAGGAATGGAGAACCGCGCGATGCGTAATACAGGACGTATGGTTATTTCGCTTACGCCGGCGTTTTCTACCAGCGTGGCTAATTTCGACGTTGCGTCGTAACGTTAAGCCACCGGGCGATTTATCGCACTTTGTTATGGAACAGTTTCTTCGCGTACATTATGTGCCGGCATACGCTTCGCCGGGGAAGACGAGCCCGATCAGAAAGGCGACTTCCGGCAAGGTACAATCTTCGGTCGTCATCGCATAACGGCTCGTGATAACTCGAAGTCGGCTAAGAAAGCGGCCTAGGTGTTCGCGATCATCCCGAGTCCATTTTTCATTGTTTAGGAGATAAACCGTACCTTGCATTATCCTCCGAGAGTCCTACAAACGCATCAATTTTACGCCCCTGCCCGGGCACTCCACGCGGCACAAAATTCCCTAGATATTCAACGCGTGGAGATCATTTTCCGAAGGATATCTACGTACTCACTTCACCGCGAATCCAGAAACGCTCGAAATGCGATTCTTGACACGGTTTAAAGTTACCCGAATAGTTCTTAATTGGCAACGGTTGCACGTTATCGCCCACCACGAGTGGAATTCGCGTTCCGCAAGGTCGCGGCTCGCCTTTCAAGTAGGATTAACAGTTAATAAAGCGGTAAAAAAATTACAACAAGAAGGTATTTCCCTCTTTAGAGACCGTTCAAGTAATCTCGACGTATTCTTCGGGGCCGTTAAATCTATGCCACCGGTGTAACCAGAGTCGGGTTTAGAGCCTCGAACCCGTTCCAATAATTACGACGACCCCGGTTTACTTCTCCCGGCATAATTTAATCATACGCATGCAAATGATATTAAAAAAAAACAACTAGCAACGTCCCACCGTTATTTTCATAACTCATCGCAAACTGGCAAAGAAAAATCCAAATCCTCGCAAAATGAATAATTCTAAATCTTAAGTTTACTACACTTTAATGCGTTCTACCTTACCTATTATATGCATATCCATCGTCAATATTTTCTTCCTCGCCCTCGGTCATCGTGAAACTTTCTCTCGGCGAATGTTCGCCATCCATTCGTACATCCCGTCGAGAAATATTGTAATATATAAATCGTCTGTAGTGTTCAAATCGTGAGTCGCCGTTTAGCACAAGATGGAGGCCGACCCATTGCCAAACCGTTCTCGGGGTCGGTCGGGCAAAAATATTGGCACTTAAAGTGCTCGATGCGCCGTAAGGACTTTAAGGCCCTATAAAAAACGAAAGCACCGACGCGCGGCGCAACGAGAAATTGCACGGCGCTTCTTCGCGCAATAACGGGACGGCAAGGGGGGGGGGGTGCAATTCCCCCGACCCCTTCGCATTGGCAAAGTAATTCCGGAATATAACGCTCATCTAATCGAGGCCTCCCATTTGCCATGTACAGCTCCCTGAATATACACGAGCACGCGCCGTGTACTCGCGTATGCATATAAAAAGTGTCATCTCGACCCTCCGAAAGAGACTTCCCGGATCGGTAATGGACTTCCGGGTCACACCCTTTTCGTACTCGTCACAGAAAATGCATTCCGATCGGATTACGGTACCGACTACCGAGTTATATGCCGGACACGGTTTCTCGATCGGCAATATCAGTGAATGGGCTTCGTTATTTCAGCGGTTCTCATGATCGTAAAATCTGCAGTCTAAGATTGTTATAGAAAAATTCTGAACGAGTATGTTAATAATACCGAGTGGTGTCCTCGAAACAAACGGTCCGGTTAAGGTGATGCGAAAGTGGCGTCGAAGAGGTTTTGTTTACTAAACTTCTCTCCCAATTCGGTTTACCGAATAATTTGAAATTCTGCAACGTGAATAGGGAAACTATAAGGAAAGTCCTGAAACTTATGAAATTTCAATTTCTTTGAAATTTGTTTATGGGTATTTTAAAAATAGTTTATCAAAAATTAAATTTCAAGAGTTTCAGGACCTATCGTAGGGTCTCTGTATTCACGTTTTAAAGTATGAAACGATTTGAGACACCCCAGTTCGTAGAAAAGTATTATGAACAACTGAGCTTTCGGATGCCTTTCACATCCCCTTAAAAGAACCAGAGTTGGATTAAATTGGTAAATCTGCCCTTACTATTTTTCTGATTAAAGGTATATCAGATACTTCCAGTGAAATGTTATCTAGCTGCGTTAATACCTTTTTTTTTCTGGGAAATCCAAAGAGAATTTCTGGGTAGAAGATGAAGAATTTTCTATCGGAGATCTATCTAGTGGTTCAGGAATCTGATTAAGGTGACCGTACGGTGATTCATGCAGACATTGCTAATCAGAATGTTCTAATCGTATTAATCAGACTACCTCATTACTCTAGAAATCTTTCAACCAGATGAATCTGGATACTCTGACGAGGACTTTTTTTTAGTATGTCACATCGAAGTCAATGTCGAAGGTATCCGTTATATTCTTCTTTACGACTTGGAAATGACTGGATAACGATTATTACTACGGGAACCGTGAAAGACCCTTTTATTACCTGAATGAATTAGCTTTTATGAGAGTGTATCAATGACATTGGGTCAAGGAGCTCAATCTCGTTCTCGGAGTCGCATTTTTAATGAAAACCCTAGCTGAAGGTATTTTACATAAGTATATCCATTTGCATATTATATTAACTTTTCATTTGCGAGCGTTTAATTTCTCGTTCGGTTGAATCGAGTTCCAACTTCTCGCGATCTCGCTTCCTCTGAAAAAGAATATCGCTCTTGCGATCAGAAGGAGAGGATCTCAGGGAGGATCAACAGCCGTGGGAGAATTCAATCGCGAAATGGAATCTCAGATTTTTCCTTTTCACCTTAGAATTCATTCAACGAGGTAATACGAGGACGGGGGAGGGAAGGTGACTACAAAGAGGGAAATGAAGCGAGGTGGAAGTACGGACACTTAGATTCCTACGTGGATATGCAAATTGGAGAACGGTCCCGCGTTGGAGAACCGCAATGCATTGGGCGGCGGAGTACCGCAATGCAATTGAGGAATAATAACTCCTAACTGCATTCCCGGCTCTGAAAATGCCCCATAACAGCCCGCCACGGCCGTTAGGTCGGTTCGGGATCGGTGATTTTCGTAGCATCGCGCGATCGACTTCGCGAAGCCTTAATAAATTGCGAAGCCTCCTCTGGAAGCGATAAAGTAGAAAACAGATACCGTAAAACGAATAAAAAGGACCGAGGAAGGAGCTGCCTAGGCCATCGCGATGCCACCAATGATCAAGAAATGCGACTTGAATCGATGCTGAATTATTTAACGTAAAGATTCAATTAAGAAAATCATATTAGATTAGATTATTTCTAAAATTCGATTTTTATGAATCCTTCGATGATGCTAGTTTGGGGGAAATTCAACCGGCAGAATTGTTTCGTGAAAAGTTCGTCCGCCGTCTCTCGGGAACCTATACCTATAAGTATTACCATGAAATCTAGGAATTATCAAACAATAATGAGTGCAAATCGTCAGCTCGGATGTATTTTACATTGCATGGACACGCATGAATTCAGCTGGCAAAGTCGTCGTGTCTGATAGGGCAGTTTTATCGCAGAAATATCCCGAGATGTATAAGCGCCTCGGAGTTCTTCAGCGGAGACGCTTCGAGACTCTACGGTAAGTCATAAATTTGAATAATCAATTAATCGAAGTAAATAAAATAGTGAGCTTTCACGTAAGATTCTAGAATTCCTGGGATTTTATGGGAGCGTTGGGTGAGGCCGGGTTCACCAAAAATGGCTGAAGTTGCCGGGAACACGCTCGACTGGCAACCGGGGCAATTGGACTTCCGGTCTGCAATGGCGGGATTCGATGTCGCACGCTCCCAAGGTGACATCTTTCGTAACGGTAACTTTTACCGGGCAATACGCGAGAGAGGACCCCGGCATAGATCACTGACCGACCCGTGGCGTCGCGACGTCGACCTCTGAAATTGCAGCTCGAAGGAGCCCGGGAACGAGGCGAGGTCGACGCTCCATGGCGACGTTCTCCAGTCTTTCCCGTCCTGGAGAACGCGAGGTGATACATCGCCTGGATAAAAGTAAGAGTTTCCCTCGTCTGCCATAGCGTCACTTCGTAAAACTGTTAATTTTCAGAACTTGAAATGAATTCAAATTATGAAAATTTGAGATGATATAAAAATGACGTCTGAAGGATCTCGTTTATGAAACTTACCGTCGAGCTGGGAATGCCGAATAATTTAAAGTTTCACCACGTAAGTACGAGAGCCTTAAAGAAGTTCTCGATACCGATGAAATTTCATTTAAACGACTTTTGTATAATCATGTGTTATTCTTTTATAAAAAAATGACATTCCCAAAGGACCTCCACATTCCCGTGATTAAATTTCAAACAATTTCGTCTTCCGTTCATCGACGAATATCATGAACGATTGATCCCTCGGACGCCACTCTCACGTTCTTAGTAATGAAACTTGCTAAAAGAAATTCAGCACAAATATTGGAGTAGAGATCTTTATCTTAAGATTCATTTTTGAAGCTCTTTATTTAATAGTTATTAATATCGTACGTATCCATGAAGCAAAGCGGTACCAGAAGCTCGAGAAATGTTTTCCATTCGTGGAGAATAAGACGATGCCGGAGCAATCAGGAAGGTTTCTTCTTCGGTGTGCAACATTGTTAAAGAGAAAAAAATGGTGATTGAATTTTTCATTGCGAGCAATTAATGCAGCGTTGCTGTTTAATGCGACTACAAAGCATAGGTATAGCGAACGAGAAATAATATATTAGTATTAGCTATTATAATTCGCGAGTGAACGTTGATACACATTGAATTACAGATGTTCAGCGCCAGCCGAGAATAGATGGGTGATAATTTCCCGTAAACTCGTTATACTCGTAATACCCGGATTAACCACTTTATCCGCCCCTAAGTTACCTCCGCGCGTATATCAAAAAGTAAATTCCCGGGAATAAATTTTCCTCCCACCAGGGTGCATATTTTCGTGTGACGCTCCGGCCACCCCTCTCGCGGTGAGGCCACGACCGGTAATAAATTGCATCGGGGCAGTATTAATATGAGAAAGATTCTAAACAAGCGTCGGCGCTATCACAGGCGCTGATAGTGTAATTACTCCATAACTCAAAGCGCCATGTGCTATCAGCTCGACGCACTCTACGTTCATTTTGGCCTTTCCATATTCAAAATGAAGTGGGTGTTGCCTGCATTGTACCGGCGACAGTTTTAATCACTGAAAATTTTTCCATGATATAGCGCGAGTATCTGGGGTTAACACCTTTTACTGAAAAGCATTTGCAAGCTCTAATTGTCAAGTTGACCACTACCTTAAGAGCGACGTGAAGCTCCTCCTTCATCTCAGCATCTGCTTTACCAAAATCATTACAGTTGTTTTTAACCCTAGACCTAACGTATCATTCTTTCTACCCTTTATTCATGACTAGAGTAGATATCAACCAACAACTTTATCAACTAGTAAATACATAAGATCTTATTAGAACTCCATCATCCAATTAACACTACCGATACCTTTGCATAGCCATGACGCTGCACTCTACAAAAAAGTCAGCCGGCTTATGCACCCACGCTACAAGTGCATAGATGCATCCATATCAACGCGTATCAAACAAACGGGGTACTCGGCTAAAGCCCGGAAAAAAGCGTATAATCCGTCGAGATCGACGAAGTTCTCTGTGCGGAGGTGCGAGAAAAAAAAACCGCGCATTGTGGGACGGCTCCATGAAAACTGGCCAAAACTCGCGAGAGACCTGCGGAAAACCCTCGAAAACTCGACAAGAGCGTCGCTAGGTCGCAATTGGAGATTTTTCTACAGAATTTGACTAGATCACCGAGCACGAATCTAGTGTACATTGCGTGGGTATACAACCTGTAGGTACATACATATAAATATACTAACACGCAGATCGTATGTAAAATCATAGAGTACATATCGAGGCGAGACCCTTCCACCCCCGTAACCATCGCCCCGCAGTGTTCATCACCAATCGCGTACGTGTAAGACTCGTACGTACATATGTAAATACATATCCATGCATGTAAACGCGTGAAAATACATATCAATATGAGTCCGTCCCATCCCTGCAGCCACCCCCTAGAAATTCTTCGTCTATCGCGTTGCACCCTGCAGATAAGTGCACTTACTCTGCGAGTGCAGGGATGCATCCACGTCGACGAATACCTCGTGAACGAGGTACCCAGAAAGGGACCGAAAAAGCGTATAATCTGAGGAAATCGCCGGAGTTCTGCATGCATGGGCGGGAAGAAACGCGCTTTGAGAGGCGGTCCTATGTAAACTGGGGATAACTCGCGAAAACTCGTGAAAACTTGTGAAATCTGAATAAAAGTGTCGGTTGGTTTTCACTCGGCGTATAGCGGCAAATATGACTGGGTGAATGTGCATCGATGTACGTATGAGTGGACCTCGCATGCACGTACGTGGAACATATGCATGTATATATGTAAACGCGTGCATATATACATAAAGATATGTACAAATACATATCGATACGAGCCCATCCCACCCCCGTGGCCATTGTACTGCGGTGTTCCATTGAGTTTCTGGTATCCCATTAAGTGCGACGACACCTTCGTCGGCGGCGAGCCCTTTATGCACAAGTCGGCGACGCGACGCGACGTGACGTAAATGCTGGTCTCCACGGCGAAAACCGAGCGTACTCGAAATTGAGTTAGGCCAACGTCAAAGGGAATTACGTCTGAAACGATGGCTTGCTCTCTCTTTAGGGAATCAGAGGACGTATATGTATGTACATTTGGAGGGGGAGAGACAGAGATAGAGAAGAGAGAAATATATGTGTGTATATATNATTTATATATAGAGAGAGAGAGAGAGAGAGAGGTAGCGGAAAAGCCTTAGTTTAGAAAGAGAAATGTCCTTTGAGTTTCACGGAATTTTCTCAGCCTAGGTGGCTCCGAACGAAAGTGGCGCAATTTTCATTTGCAGCTCCACTCTTTGATTTCGGACCAGTCGAGGGTAAGCGCGATGAGATCAATGGCGTTCCTAAAATTATTTAATTAGCGGCTGGCTATTCAATTGGTGGCGAGAAATAGAGGTGAGTCAAAGAGGAGAGAGATTATCATGTGGGAGGAATTTTCCCGGATCTTTTGAATGGTGTCTGGACGGCAGGATCTAGACAAGGCTCCGTTTTTAATTTCGCATCGTGTCTGGCTTAAATTATAGATTGTAGAATTTAGAAATATATACTAATATACCTGGTATATGAGATATCGTACCTATATATATTTTTTTTTAATTACTTCATATATTCTCAAATCACGTTCCCTTCACATTTTTATATACAATTTTTATGCTACACAATTGTGCATTCATTTTCGATTTTTCTCGACATTGATTACAGGTCGGGCTACGAGGTTCAAATGCGACGAGGTGACTGCCATAAGTGCATGTAAAGCAGATCCCTCCGATTCGCTGACACTAAAAAGAAAGTAAAAAAGAGCCGAGATACGCTTTACACGGATTTCCTAACCGTATGCGTAAGACGGCTTTTTATTTTTTTTTCAAGGCATAGTTAATAGCCAGCGAGAAGAAAGACGTAATTATGCATACGTAACTAAAGGCACGTCGCGGAGGTACACACAGCCACCATTCTACATTTCTCCCAAGACATAAAATATTTGCCCCCGGCAGCTTTTACGGTATTTCTTTTTCTTTTTTTACCAAGTCATCGTTCATCGCAATCCGCGTTAACCGAGTTTCCCCACCACGGCTTCCGCTTAAATTCCCGACTTTCATCTAAACATCGGATATTAATGGATATTAATTCGAAATGGCGAGCGCTTCTCCCACGCCCTGCATTCGCTCGAAACGGAGCGCCGTTCCACGGAATATTTTACTCAGTCCCAATTCCGCGTTGTGTAACGCGTTCAAACGCGACCAAGTAGCTGAATATGTAATTACATGTATGTACAAAATCGTGATCTCAAATGCGCACACGTATACGCACGCATACATAGGCAAATTCTTGGCAGAAAAACGAGCAGAAACACTTTGTACCGCACTCAATGCAGGATGCACCTTGCAACCAGCTTTTTTTTTGCGTGAAACATCACACGGAGAGCAGCTAATTAGCCGCACCGGCTTCAATTCGAGCATAACATGACCCGGCTCGAAACTCATAATTTCATTTAATTTTTAATCACTGCCTGCACGCGCGCGAACGGAAGTGCATCGCTTTGAATTTCCTCGGGATTTGTCACCGAAGTCAAGTCGAAGACGATTCAATTTGCTTTGGGAAATTAATATTTTTTTAAATTGGAGAGAGACTGGGGATGACGAGTATTCGCGAAATAGAACTCGCAGGAGGAAGGCGAACGTTTCTCTACCGATTTTCCGGGTCTCGTGTGTGTAAATTAAAGCTTTGAATTTCTTCGGGATTTGTCACCGATGTCAAGTCGAAGACGATGCAATTTGCTTCGGGGAATTAATATTTTTTTAAATTAGAGAGAGATTGGGGGATGACGACTACCCGCGAAATAGGACTCGCAAGAGGACGGCGAACGTTTCTCTACCGACTTTCTGGGTCTCGTGTGTGGAGGCTAAAGATTTGAATTTCCTCGGGATTTATCACGAAGTCAAGTAGAAGACGATGCAATTTGCTTTGGGAAATTGATACTTTTTCAAATTTATTGCGATAAAGACAAGAGATGACGAGGACTCGCGAAATAGAACTCGCAAGAGCAAGCCGGACGTCTCTCTATCGACTTTCCGGGTCTCGTGTGTGGAGGCTAAAGCCACGTAACGAGCGATGCGAAAAGTTTACCTAAGGCTTCGTCGACGGCTGATCTATGAAGATTGCGCAACCGGCGCAAAACCGACATAGCTGGAATGGCGACAAAGAGTGGCAAACTCGGCGAAACTGGGCAAACTCAGTCGCCGACACAGAAAACCCGCCGAAGAACGCATTCGCGATCGCGCGGTTTAGATTCGCCGTCGCCGTCGAGCGCGTTTTACACGCAGCCCCGCTCGCGGAATCTGGCTCACGGCTAGTCGGGAAAAGTGGCACAAGGGTGTCTAATCGGGGGTTTTTACCGCGGAAATATCATTTCCCGGTATCTGATCGAGGATTTTCACATGCCGGTCACCTGACACTCCGACTAACCGAATTTCAGCCGCGCGCGGAATCCGCGAGTGAGGGTTTTACTCGCACCGTCGAGAGAGGAATAGGTTTTATCGTGGAGAAAAACCTTTCTGGGGCCTCATGAAAAGGGATGATAAAAAAGAAAGGGGTGTTCGCTCATGATATCATGCGTTTTGATCTTGAAAATCGCGTGGAAATCATCGCAGCATATTATTATTTCACGAGATAACTTACTACTTGCTAGCAGTTTCGGGTATGATCATTTTTATTTCACTTTAAACGCAATAATTAACCGAGAGAATGCACCTACATGGTAATTATCTATTTAAAAAACAGCGTTTCACTTTCCGAATCGGGTCATTTTCATAAATTCCGAACTCACGGGCCCTACATTGCCGTAAGAGGTTTCACTTGAAAAATGTTCCCCGTTTTTAAAAGGGTTAAGAAAAATGATAACATGGCTACTGTGCCTCAAGCTTCGTGAAAAGGAATGGAACGACTTTTGTGGACAGCGGGTAGATGTTGCGGGGAAAAGAAAAAGTCCTGGAAATCGTATAGAGGACTCCAAGGGAGTTAAGAAATAGAGGCAGTCAATGAGGCGATACTCAATTTTTGAATATCTTAAAATGCGAGAGTCGCGGAGACATTGTTGGACAATCAGAGGTGGAGGAGAAGATGCTGAGAGCGCGTAGACTGGAAAAATGATTCGTTAACGGGGGGGTTATTTCAGGGCCGAGGAAATCGAGAATGTCTGAAGTTAAGGAAGAATCGTGAGATAAAAATTATCGTGAAGGAAAAATGCCCCGTTGGGAAACCTCTTAAGTCGAACGCCGGTTCCGGCTGTGAGTCAGGCAGGGAAAGACGAAGAAGAGCCACTTCTCTCCTCGCGGGAGATAAAGGCTAATAGAGAACTTCGTAAGAGAGATGCCTATCACGTCGAGATGTGTATTTACATTTTAAAAGTACCCCCCGTTGATTGTAAGGAGCCTGGAGAAAAATGGCCGGATAAAGCCTCTTTCGAGAAGGTGCGCGTCTTCCGAGATGATCATTCCTGGGAGTCATCTCGTCCCGGGAATCGTTTCGCTGATATATCTGAGGGCCCCATCTGATTCCAAACACCCACGGTCCTCGAATTAAGTATGCCTAGCTATACCAGAAGGACAAGGCTCCGAATAAGCACAGATATAAAGTTTCATTCCAACCCGGAACTCTTTTAAAATGACTAAACCCGTGAGACACGCAGTTGTGTCATCAAATTTAGAGTCCAATGATTTACTATTTCCAATGATTACCTTGGACACCAAACAGATGTCATCGCATATGAATTCTATTAAATCATCACGCTGACGCTTACCAATTACTGTATCCTTTTCATACATCTGATCATAAAGATAATTTTATATAATAACAAATGCTTTTAGAGGAAACATTCATCTCTGTAAATTGTATTGCATTTAATTAAAATCCATCTGTCTTACTTTGCAGATGAAATTAATATCTGTAAATCATCCATCGCAAGATTTCGTAGATGTTTGAAAATTGACAAATACAATGGGACGAAGCAAAGGAGGAACCGTGCGCGTCAGCGAAGAGAAGCATGACACCGGTCTAGAGTTCCAACGAACAACCAGGCGAATCTGGTATAACATTTCGAGTTCACGGTACATCCGTGCACGTAGAACTACCGCGCGCGCGCGTGTGTGTGTGTGTGTGTGTGTGTGTGTGTGGAGATGATGAAAAAATGAGAGGATGATTCCGAGACGAGTCCCACGGGACGTCGTCGCGCCCGAAGGGGTGAGACCGTCCGCCGTCCACTCGATTTATTTCCCATCCACATAATCTAACATTTTCGAAGGTGACGCACGTAGATAACGAGAATTTACATTCCACGATCTACTTGGAAAATTGCGCAGCTATTCAAATTGACCTCCGATGCATGAGAATAATTACTTTTCATATAAGCTATCGCAGTAACCTGAAATAAAACAGATCTAAAAGAATAACGTTAGCCGTAAGAATCTAGAATAATGATACTCGTATAGGTTATTTTTTTTTTTAAATAAACATATGATTGTACAGCATCGTTACATTTTCCGCAATAAAAACCGGAGCCGTTTCGCGTGGTATGTCATGGTTTATGGGAGATCCGACATTTTCCAACATTACTGAAGCTTTTTATAACAAGCACGGGACAGGGAATTATTGCAGCGGAGCAATTGTTACGAGAACGTGTTTCCTCGGCGAGATAAAAAAATTTGATAATGCAGTTCTCTGGTCTTACAGTTAGCTCATAGATCAAGGATAAGTGCATTTCAACTCAAGCCCCTTGGCATTCCCATGCACCGAACAAAGGCACTCCGCCCAAAAGCCAAGAGTGTCGGATGGATTTCAAGTGGCCGGCACTTCTCATTGAAGAGAACTATCCCGATCGCTGATGTGAGACACATGGCTACGGCTAGACAAGGCGCCAGGATCCCTTTCCCGGGGGTAAGTCGAAGAAAAGACGGGCCAGTGTCTCGTTTTATGACTCAAAGGGTGTCCGACCCTACGATAATAGACCGGACACGAAGCAGAAAAGAAGACCAGTCCCTCTTGACTTTTTCCGAAAGGAAAGCCCGATGCCACGTGATCTGGCTCTTAAGAAGTCCGGCCACTTGAATAACAGATTTTGACTTTTCAATCAATAACTTTTACCACTTTAAAGAACTTTTAATCTTAAAGTAACCTTTTACCAAACTAACCCGACTTTGCGCGTACCAGAGTTAATCTGTATTTCCTGAATATTGAAATTTTATACAATTTTCGGTGGATGTTTTATTTAGGTATACTAATTTTATAACATTTCTAAACAACATTTATAACATGTATCATAAATACAAGACACGGGTCCACTCATTTTTCTGCAAAATTTCATAAACTTTCAATATGATGTCACAAAATGGCAAATTTATTTTGATGTTTATTCTCAATGTATAATAATTTACCGTTGAGACGTGAAATTTATAGTTTTACCACAATCATATGCGCCAAAAGTGTACGAATGTTATGAATATCTTTATCGGTGTACAAGAATTAATTAATTTCCACGGTTTTGCGAATCACCGGATGCCGTACAATATTTTCATTCTAATGAATTCGTCATCCACAGTGATAGGCTCGAAAAGGATACTAGATAAATATTGAAAAAAGAAAAAAAATTAAAATGCACTTTTAGGCGCGTTTGTTAAGTAGTTCAGCGCGGAATCGATTGGCGCCCTCGCGACAATCGACTCTCGAAATCGAGAACACTCGACAGGGGGGCCCCACTAGTGACTTTTTCGAAAAAGGAAAGCCTCGAGCCACGTGGCTCGGTTCCTAAGAGTCGCACCGTGAGACCGTTCCGTTACGTCAACCTCCAGCTAAGGAACCGGATTCGTCTACGAGCCCGTTCTCACCTTACGGAATCAAACAAATAAACCCGGAGACCCCTTTATTACACGGCGAGGCGGGCCCGATGGGCCATTATTATACGCGAGCCCAACAATGAGATGCCCCTAGGACGCGGCGATTGCGAGTCGAGCTCGCCCAGTATGCAAACTACCGAAACGAGAACGCAAACGGCCCCGTCATGATAATTATTGCCGAAATGCCTCGGCATTCGAGATTTTAATCGAATTCCAGAACGCGAGGGAAGCTTGAATTCCAGGGGAAAAAAAAAAGGAGAGCAATTAATAGATATCCTAGTACCAATTAATCTCGATTAAATAATTAGGAATTATCGCTGAAAAACCACTGTAATTCACTACGTTAAGAACATTCATAAAATTCATATACCTTTAGTACCCGAGGATGCAGTAAAATTGTAAATTGAACATAAAAAGCGAACAAGCATGCATTATGGAGGAAAATTAATGCACTTATGTACTACATTCGCAACGTATGTTATGTTTGAAAGATATGTTATAATATTAGTATACCATTCCGATTTGACATAAAATTACCATATTTCATTTAACGCCGTGCAAGTGGTTACCATTCTCGCACATTTTCCTCGAATTTTCAAGACCGGCCGTTTCCAAGCCTTGTGACGTGCTGGAACAATTTCTGGGCATTGGGGATGCTTAAATGTGAATTATTAAAATTGTCGTAAAAAAAAGAGTGAGAAAATTTTCGCCGGAATTTTCTTCGTGAAACGCGTTTCAGCGATCCGAGGGACGATTAGGGCTTTCTCCGCGACCGCGAGTTCCTCCGTGTCGAAACGACAATTAAACGGAAATTCCTCTCTCATCGAGACGCAACGGGAAGGGCATTTCCCCTCTCGCGCGGTGCATTATTTAACATAATTTGTGGCACACCTCGCCACAAATGCAGTCGACGGATAATCCGGCTTGCGCGTGTACATAATCCATGCAAAGCCGCACTTTCTTCCCTTTGTCGAGAGATTTCTCTCGGAGACGTCACTCGAGCGACTTCGCCGGAGAAAAGGCACTCGTGCCTCCGACGACGTTTCCCTATCTCGGGAACCGCGCGATTTGCCCCGCAAATCCGTGACAACATGAGATCGTTTCTTCCGCCACGCCTCGATGGCATCCTTCCAATCATCAATTATCGGGGTATTTGTAAGAAGAAAAAAAAAGAAAAACCGATCATTCTCAATCGCGACCCGAAGACGATTGCCGACGAATGATTCATGATGATTCTGCAGCCTCCCTGTGTCTTTAATGTGCGACCGCCACTCGGACTAAAAATTAAGCTTCTGAATGATAAAAGAATCAATATTGATTATTCGTAAATAATCTATCGCAAAGTACCCTTACGCGTTCTCTAGTTGTTGTTTTGGGCGTGACAATACTAACACAAAAATGAATGTAAGCAGTAATTAACTGTAAAGGGAAAAAGAGAAAAAAAAATTAAATAAGTGTTCGTCCTCTCCGACACGCTCTCTTTTCTTCGCGTGCAAACTTGCAGTACTAGTTCCGTGACATAAGAAGTTTCACTCGAGAATCGTAAAAATAGATAAATGAAAGAGCGGGTCGGCGTTAACACGGTGGCGGTAAAACACAGGACTGCTTAATTTTTTTTTTATCTGGAATTTACCGGTGATCACTGCGTTAAAAGAAGGGAAAAAGCGCTCGGTGAGTTCGGCAATGCATATTTCAGTCCAGGGAATGCATATTTCCACTCGATTGTGCGGAACGGCAGATTTGTGGTGCTCGACAGACCGAAAGTTCAATATGCAGAATACGTGGTCCCGTTGCGACGACTTCTCGACGAGGTTCGGCGTTTCGTTTCCTACCGTTGCTGACTCGGAGGAATCGGGGCTGTTCTCCGTTTTCGCCGAGGCATCCGTCCGGTACCGACCAAACGTTAAAACTGTTCAAACAATAAAACTACTTCCCACGGCAGAAGAATTCCTACTTAAGCCTGAGTTACTTTAATTATCTAATTTAGGCTAAGAAGTTAAATTAAAATAAACGTCGCGAATCCGCTCGCCTCGAATTACGGAGTGACAAAGTACTCACGAAATATGGCCGATTTAAACGTCTCCGCGGGTGAAAAATATTCACCAATAAAATTCTTCGCAATTCATGCTTTTTGATGTTTGGCGAAATAAAAACTCGATACGGAGAACGGTACCCACGTTGTAACAACCTTTCAAGCGAAATCCAGCGTTTTTCATTCCGTTGCTAAATTAAAAATAGCCGATCGTGACAAACTCAACATCTTCCTCTTGATACTAATAAACATCCATCAAAATGCTATTTTCCATAACTACTATATTTTCGTAGCCTCGAAAAAGAACAAGTCAAAGAAATTCAAGCCAAGTGCCAATTTCTCATCATACAGCCATATCAAATTTATTGCGGGTGAGTAGGGTTTGCTTTATAGAATAAAAATGAAAATCATCATGGAATGGTATATATCAATATTTGGAGAAATATAAACTCGATCCGGAGAGCGGAACTACGTTCTGGCGACTTCTCGTACAAAATTCAGCGTATCCTTTCCCGGTGTTGTCTTGAAAAGTCAATTCTGTTTCGTGTACACATTATAGAGCATAAACAGTGACTGGAAATGAAACCTCAAAACGACACGAAACCGGGTTCATACAATCCACACCCATCGTAACAAAGCTCAACATTTTCCTTTTTACATAAGTAAACATTCGTTAAAATACTATTTCCCATAAGTACTATACTCTCCATGTAACGAAAAAAAAAACGAGTAAAAAAATTCAATCCATGTGCAAATTTCTCATAAAGCAGCCGTATCAAATTTTTTTTGTGCGGGTGAATGGGGCTTGCTTCATAGAGTAAAAATGAAAATTGCCACGGAACGGTGCTTTTTCATGTTCGGCGGTCTAAAGGCTCGATTCGACGAACGGTACCCCCGTTGTAACTTCTCACACGAGGTTCTGCGATTCGCTTCCCGTTGCCGACTCGGCGAAAGAGCGGCTGTTCCGTTCGCATCAGGGAACACGGTTGCGTCTTACGCGGTTGCCAAGGTACACGCACGTACCTGGTAGCGCTTATGTTAAGCACCTGAGCGTGAAGAAAGACTCATTAATGCACCGTCGGTGGGCTTCCACCTGTTACGAGTCGACAAATTTGCCGGTCTTAGAAAATTCATGTACCCACGGATAGAAATTTCATGGTGAGCGATTTGCACTTCGTCTGCTTGCATTCCGAAAGAAAGTGCCCCCCTCAAGAGGCCCCATTAAACGCTCGCCGCGAATGGCCGAATCATTTCCCATCCGCTCTGTATGACTTCCTAATTGCATTCAATTATTTCACTTTATTAAGGCAATCATCCCCGAAACGTCTTGCCGAGTTCCCTACAAGTACACATGGCGTGCACATATAACACTTATGAGACTCGATATGGGACTTCCTGGTGATCAACTTGTGCCCATCTTCAGCCATACCGCAAACGAATAAAAATACTCCGAAAGAATTATGCAGCTTGAACCGTTAAAGAATATTATATTTAATTAAAGAAAAAAAATAATAATTCCTTCATGAGGGACGCTTAAGCTAACCGAGTCACGACGGGCAATCCGATGGGTTTTGGTAAATTAATAAGCCTGGCCATTAAAAATGAATTATAAAGGTGTTTCACATTTTCGGGAACGCACATCATCGGGCGTCATGAATCATTCGCCTCTGAGGTCAACGATTGCGTATCGTTAAAAGGGTTAACAATGTCGAGCTGGTGGTATCAACGTTTCAGGCGCGAGGTGGAACAACGGTTTCGTGAAACGCGATATTACAGGGAGATTTAAGACGATCGATATTAGGCCGCCATTCCTCGCGCGAGCGAGTGGAGAGGACTCGCGAAAAGGAAAGGAAGAAAGCCAGGGGGAAGAATTCGCCCGTTCTTTCGCGCAGATTGGTGCAATAATCGAGCCATCGAACCATGAGGAACCGTTAAAGAGAGTGCAGGTACAACAGGAAACGACCAAGGGACCTCGGAAAGGGAATTAATTAATCGTAAATCGATTCTCCAGGGGTGGGGCGAAAGGAAAGCGAAGGGGTTGCTTCCGGACATCGCGTGACTTACTCGAGGGTGGACGCGTCGACCTCGTTGCGACGGGAATAATGAACATTTTTTATTTATGCTAACGTAAGGACTGCGTCAGAAGGGTCGACGATTGTGGCCAGTCGAGGAGATCGATTAGTAGCCGGAAGGAAAAATTCGGAATGTTAGAAATTTGAAAGAGAAATTTATCAATTCATGTTTTCTTTTTTATTGAATTCTCAAGAGTCAGTTTAAAAATCGTCATTAAATAAGGAAGAAAATATAAATTAGAATAGGACATGTTTTTCAGCTAGAATGAGAAATAATTTCTTCGATCGAGGGTTGTCTTTATTGAAATTAGAAAAACTTTATGTGATGAACGGGCACGATTTTCCGGTAAGTGGAATGGAGTGCGTTTTGTTTTCACGTAATATAAGTACGGGGGATATTTTTAATAATCAGTGGGGACGTGCAATGCCGCACGAATACGAGGGAAAAACGATCGTTCGCCTGTCTTATTCCCGCAAATCTTCATCTCTCACCGAATTTATTCGCATTTAGGGAAAAGCTGTTGAATGGATAAGTTTACTCCGAAGCAGTCTCCGAGGATTTCGTCCAAATGGAAGATGCATCGCAAAGTGGATGGACTGGTCTTCGTATTTCCAATCCCATAATGAAAAGAGGACGGATCGACCCAGCTTAAAACGTTTTCCAACGAAATGGACACCGAGTAAAAATAGCTGCTAGATATAAAAGTGCACGATGAAAATTGCGTCTAACAATAGGCCACTAAAAATCCATTGAAACTTAACACCGTAACATCGTATGAATTAATTCTTATTTCCCTTGGTGTAATTCAGATTACCCCAAGGAGTTGCATATTTCCTTTAATTCGATAAAATATTTAACATTACACGACATAAAAGTGAATTCTTTACTTCTCTGTCTGTGAATCGTTTACACGTAAAAATTTGTATTTCTTGAGATTTCCACGTAATCCATCATCCTTCTTAACAGTGGATCTACCAAGCCTAGTAAAAATGACTGGTTTTAAATGACCCACCAGAGCAAAAAAAAATCCTCCGGTAGATCGAGTGTTAAAGGGAAAACCTTGGCGGTAAATTTTGTAGAACGTACCAGTCCATCCAGGGGTTCATTTGTAAAATGAATAACAGTACCCTGCAGGTAGATCGGCGTGAGTCAGTCGATGCCACGTTAAGGTATCCTCACCTGTCGCCAGGGCAACCGGACTCCCCTATTCCGTTCCTAACCTGCACGTCAAATTTTTCTTCCTGGAAAATCCTCCAACCATCGGTTTACAACTCATTCACCGGCCTGCCATTACGAACATTTTTCAAAGCAGTAAAAAATTTATTCCCCTCTGCACCTGTTGCGTGAACTTTCTACCCTGAAGCAAGATCTCGGAATATTCGCCAGAGAAAGATTTAACTTCAGTTTCGATCGGTATTGCACGCAATATTCCATCGCTAACAGAATACCTGAACCACTCTGAATGTTTGATTTCTCATCTTCAAGAAGAAAAAATAAAAGAAAAAAACAAATTTTAACTTCCTCTGCCATCGCGATTTATTCATGAAAGTAGTTTTGAGTAGCTCTGTAGTAATGGTAAGGGGTAATAGTTTAATAGAACTTTGTTTTTTAAATAGAAAATCCGCTTTATTGCGCAAATGAGCAAATACGGCCCGCTAGTATCAAGGTTCTTGTACTTTAAATCCACGTGAATACTCGAATAGGTATTTCGTGAAGGCGGAGGAGTACGGTTAAGTTTCGGAGAACTTCACCTTGCCCGAGGCGAGAAGACCTTCCATTCGTCACCTGTTCCGCGAACTTTTCCAACCTCCAGCACTTCTACTTCCGCCCAACAATGGGCCCATTTCCTTTACATCTCTGGGATGTCCTCCCCATACATTAAAAAAAAAAAAAAGAAAAAACCTCAATCCCAGATGCACCTAGAATTTAAACGTTCTACCCTTTCACTCAAGATCTGCGTTAAATATCCCATTAACACAAAAAAAGTACCGCAAATAAAAAAAATTTCTCCTAATATCATAAAACGATTCCACTCCGATATGCACTGTTCCAGCTGAGAATGATTACCACCTCGAGTAGCAAATGAGTATTCCCTTCGAAATACCCAGGCTTCTTATCAAGAAGACGCAGCATCTCGTGCAAATTTATGTACGAATATCATAGAAAGTCAACTGCTTCTGAACCGGAGCCTGCGGCGAGTGCACTTCTTGCGTATCTCTATGAATACAATTTTCCGCTTTAACGATCCACTTGGCGAGAAACAGCCACGTACGAAAGTCGGTCCAAATCGCGTAAGGACCAACTTTGTACGAAAGCGGATTCCTCCAGGATGCACCTCTAGAGCGGAAAGTCCATCTTCTTGGGTAAAGCACCAGAGCGCTCGCGGAAGAATAGGTTACGTTCCGCAGGTGGGAAGCTGACGAAGTTCCGCGTAAATTCGAGTCCGGTCTACTCGAGGAAGAGCAAAGAGGGAGATAAGGGGCAAACGAACGCAAAAGAAGTAGCGAGAAGACGAGTCAGGTGGAACAGCCATGTCCCAGGACCCCACCTGCGATCGAGATTTCACGTGAGTGAAAAAAAAAAAAGAAAAAATCCGAGAAAACATTAATTCTCCCCAATTCATATTCGCTTTTATGCCCCGGTCCCCCTCGTCCCACGAGGCTTGATTAAAGAACATAAATTTCCCTCGACTATCAAAGGTGATTTTCCACGTGCTTAATCGGACCGGATATTAAACTAGTAGAATAAATTCGAAATCGGTTAACCGCGTAGATTTCTCGAGTTGGGTGAAACGCTCCGTTTCCGCGAGCTCGTCTGCGGGGAGCGTGAAATGGAGATGCGACGTTGAAAACTTTTCTTCCGATCGAATTTCAATTATTTTTTCTTCATTTCTACCTCGCCTCGGGGAGTTCGGTCTTCGAGGATTAAGAAACGGTAGCATGCATTTTAAGAGAGCCAAACGCTACCTAGTACTACTTCCGTCAACGTTACATCCGGATATCCAATGCATCAAGAAGGAAATCATTCTACCTGCTGAGAATACCGCAGAAATCGAATATCTAACTGCGGTAATTCTTTACGAGACTATTTTTCTTTGAGTTATGATTATTGAATTGATTTGTTATTTAATTATTTAAGAGATATTTTATAGTGTGGCTAAAGATACGCTTTAAGTTTTTTTTTTTCGGTATCATTATTTACACTTGTTTGGATTTCTTCTTTTTTATAACATGGCTTAATCTTTCCGCTTGTTTCACCCGGAGAAAAGGAAGTCTCCCGCGTGTAGCGTTCGCGCGGGTGTGGTGGAAATCCAAACAAAGTGCAACCGAGTCAGGTGGGACGGTCGGTGCGTTCCGAGAGACTCACCTGCGACGACCGAGAGAGGGCGCATTTCGCGGGCGATGCGCCGGGCCCGGCGACGAAATCTTCGTTCCTCGTACCTCGATCCGCTCGCGGCAGCTCAACGGCGACGCATCGCCTCGCGCGGACTAACCGGTTCGCCAGGATCGGCCGGGACGATGTCCTCGCCTGCCGTGTCGTGACGCGCACTCTGGGACGCCAGGGAACGCACCGGAACTCGGGAGCCACAAGTCGCCGCGGCGTGCACTCGATTCCACGGTAGACCGCACGGGACACACCGATCTCCTCCAACCGGCCGCTCTCTTCCGACTGGAGAACGGGGAACACCTCCGCGTTACCGCGACGCGACGCCCCCCCACCTCCGCCACCCGCGCCCCGCAGCGGCCGCCGGTCGGCGAAGAAAGTCGAACGGAGCCGAACCGATCCGAACGGAACCGGCAACGCTCGACCGATGCCGCGGGAGCGAGAGAGGCGGACCGATCCGACTGCACAGGAAGAGAGAGAGAGAGAGTGAGAAAGGGAGAGGAGTAGGTTGAACCGCGAGTCCAGGTAGATCGCAAGGCGGCGAGTGGATTAGTCGGGAGGGGGAGAGAGAGAAGCGGGGAGGGTGGCTACTACGAGGAAGAAAGAGAGCGAATTGTTCGTAAGATGAAAGACCGGGAGGAATGAATATGCTTGTATAGAGGTGGAGAAAGAGAAAGGATTAGTAGGCCGCTTTAGGGTAGAGAGAGATGGGACGAATCGGTCGTGCAAGGCAGAGGGAGAAGGAACGAATTTATCTGTCAGCGAAGGAGAAGGAGGGAAAGCTGCCGAACTGTAGAGCGACGGTGAGAGGGAGGGAATGAACGCTCGCGGGTGGGTAAGAGGGAGAGGGAGAGAGAAAATACGGTGACGGAAGGACTGCTGGCTACCAACTCGATTGGAGTATACCATGGACGTGCATAGGCCGTACTTCTTTTCAAATATTTAAAATACATCTGGCTCTGTCAGGCGAGATGATATTTGAAATATCTAGATATAGCCTAATCGTTTATCTAGATACTCCTTTGCTGCAGCGACGTATCGAGCGTTTCACAATTTGAGCGTATAGTTCATCTTTTGCAAAGATTTGACTCTTTAAAACGTACCTAGTTTCTCTGCAATTGAACATGTTTCTCGCTGAACAATTTATTTGTAATTTTTCTACACTCTACCGAGTTTCTTAATGGTTTTAATGGAAAATGAATTTCAATTCCATCAATTAGACGTCTGGAAGAGAGCGCAAACGACATGTTCACATTATGATAAACTATCACTGATCACGAGTAATTATCAATGTGCCTCCCCTTTTTATTTAAAAAAATTTACATTAATTTTGCACGCTTTTTTTTCAGTAGAGTAGGATTTCAAATTAGACAGATATTACAGAGTAATTATTTTCTTAGAGAAATGTTGACTTTCGGCATTATTTACTATTTTATAATGAAGCATCTCGGTGCCAGGGCACGAATTTTGCGAGTTAGGTAGGGTATTTTATGTTTCGATTGAATGACGTACGTATCCACCTACAACGTGACTGTATCGATATCACACAAAGTGATACAGTGACGCGTGTTGCACGGTTAAACATGCGCACGCATTTATACGCGAAGAATGATCGCCTGGCATTGACTACATTCGTATCTTATCGCAAGGATTTATAAATACGGAATTAACTTGTTTAATCACGCCAAGGTGCTGTTAAAACAAAAATAGGAGAGAAAGACAATATTCCACAAGGTCTACTCAGTGTTTGCAACTCTTTCAAGGTAAGTTTTGAGATATTTTGAACACAATATGATATAATTACGTCGGCATAACAATTTTGATGAATATTGATGAGTGCTTCGAAGTTCTTAAACAAGTGGATTTCGTGACAATTTAAATTTGATTTTATACTTCGTGTAGTAAACCTACACATATCTGCTAATCAAGGATAAAAAAAATACCTCTTCCGTGATAATGTCACTTGGGACATTGCCATGACCAGGATTCGAACCTGGGTTACTACGGCCACAACGTAGGGTCCTAACCACTAGACGATCACGGCTACAAGAGGATTGTGGAAAATTTGTAAATTTCGACTCTTACACGACGAACAAAGAACATTTAAATAAGCATCGTTTAAAAAATAATCGTAATACTTCGTTGTAACCAATAGAATTGGAAAGAAATTGAATAAATTAAAAACATGGGAGAACATATAATGATAGTATATTTTTGTGCAGGTGTTTTGACTGGTCGCGCCATCTGCACCGTAGAATGGAAAGTATATGGGGAATAAATCAAAAGATAAAGTAATGCAAGCAAAGGAATCCAGGGCGTTCAGGCAGAGATGAGTTGGGAGATTGCTCACGGGCAGGGTCGCGCGATCGAACCGTGTGCTGCCATCTGATTTCGTACGTTAGCTTTCACCGTTTTTTGCCCCCAAGG